>NC_061118.1:92054677-92354677 GCF_002878395.1 Capsicum annuum | reverse complement strand
TAAATTATTTAAGAATGATAATGCTCATATTACTGCTCAACATGTTATGCTAATATCTATATGAGCATATTGGGTGAACAAATTATTTCCATACATGATAGAATTAATAAGATTTTACCTGAATTAAAGAATTTAGAGCTTAGTATTACTAAGCAAAAGGATAAAGTTGTTATTGCTACTACTAGTATCCAGCCTCCCCCTGATATTAGGGACTTTAAGCTAGGTAGCGACTTAGATAGTATAGAAAAATTGTTAGAAGAAAATTTTAGAGAATTAAAAATTAATTCTATCCACAGTGATAACAAAATCGAGGACAACGAAACAGGTCCTCGTGAGATTAATAAAAAATATGCGAGAAAATCGGTTCAAAGGATGTATTACTATCCTAGACCAACTCCCCAGGATGTTCTGTTAGAGGAACAAGATATGATTATTCCTAATAGTTTCAGTGGAAAAAAATCTATGAATGGAACATAGATGGTTTTACTGAAAGGCAAATTTTTACAGTGGTACATCGAATGTTGATGTATAGTACAATTTGCAAAGTTGAAAAGAATAACGATAAGGTTATTGTAGAAATAATTACTGTAGGGTTTACTAGTTAGCTAAAGGGTTGGCGGGATAATTATCTCACTTTAGACCAACATGAAAAAATTTTGCAAGCAGTAAAGATAGAAAAAAGCGAACCTATTCTCACTTCCGTTTATACCTTAGTTCTTAAGATTATGGAACATTTTTTAGGAAGATGGTCTAATAATAGTGAAACTATCAGGACTATGCTCCAAAATCTGCGATGTAAGACTCTTACATCTTTTAGGTGGTACAAAGAAATATTCTTGTCAAGAGTCATGGAAGTATCAAAGAGTAATAACTCTCACTGGAAGTCCAAATTCATAGATGGTCTTCCAATGTTATTTTCTAAGAGAGTTCGAAAGGCTCTCAGAGGACCTTCCTTAAGTATAAACTATGATGAGTACACTTATGGAAAATTAATTAATATTTGTACTCAAGAAGATTTATTCTTATGTGATGAAATAAGGTTAAATCAACAAATTAAGAGGTATCATCTTAATGAAAGACAATAACTAGGGAAATTCTTTGAATAATTTGCTATTGATATCCCCAAGAGTTCTAGAGAGCCTTATAGCATAAGAAGAAAAAAGTCTCTAAGAATAGGAAGACTAAGAAAATGGGACGAATGGAGTACCCTTATAAGGGGCATGAAAAAAATAAACATGATAAGTTAATGAACCGAATTGAGTAATCTATTAATGTAGTTTAATTATCATTTAATGTCCTTATAGGTCATTTTTTAATTAATTTATATAAAAACTCTAAATTAAGGTTATAATTATTATAGTATAAATTTGAAATCATTGATTTTGTTTTAGATGATTCTATTAATGATGAAAATTATTTTGCAAAAACTATTGCCACTAAAATTATGAGCGAAGTTAAACTCTACAAAAAATAAAATAAAATTATTTTTAGATATAACTAAGAAATTACATACTATCAAATTTATAAAAGTATCAGTATTTTTTCTATTTATGATCTTCATCGAGCATAATTACTAAATATTCTAAATCATATCATTATATAAATATCGAGTTACTTGTAACCTTTTGATATATTCTAATTTTCTGGAAACACTTTCTTTCTCACAAATAATATTTTATTTAAAATTGTGTAATTATGTGATTAACAACTTTAATAATTATAAAAACTTATCAACATGGTTTGTTTAACATATCATTAGATTATACTGATTATAAAGTAAAAAATATATATAACACAAATCATATTTTTAAATTAAAATTATTATTCTTATACTTTGAGTAAGCACGGGCCTCGTGAAACTAGTGTGTGTGTGTATATATATATACATTGCAGAAAAATACATATTCGAACAAATATATATATGTATATGCATCTCAGAAAAATATATATTAAGACTAGCACAATACAAATCCGTTATTTAAATATACATATGCATTATGGTAAAATATATTTGCATATCTAGTAAAAAATATATGATTATCTGGTGAAATACATATGTATTTAACTGGACAAATACATATACATAAGCATTGTAGAAAAATACATATTCAGGCAAAATGTATATATACATATGAATATCAGAAAAATATACATTCAGACTTGTAAAATACATATGCGTTAGTAAAATATACGCATGCATTATTGTAATATCCCGTACATTTCTAAGCTAGAAAATAAATCATTGTTTCTTCGTGTGAAACCTCCAATCCTGTAATTCATATTTGAGTACATATCTTAGCATGAGTATCCTAGTGAGAAGAGAGCTTATGATGTGTTAAGTGTGTTCATAAGAGTCACTTAAGGTAATACAAGCTAAGAGTTTTTAAATCCATCAAGTTTTGGTGTTTGATTTAGTAACGGTCATATTTGAATAAGAATAACTTGACATATATGTGGTATTTTTTCATATTTAGACCCACTAAATTGTAGAGAATCGAATTATCTTTCCAATGATATCAATTTTCACAAAATTCGACAACCGAACGAAAAGTTATGGTTTTGCAAAGGGGAGTGTGTCGCCTAACACATCGCATATGGCTTGGCAGGAAGGGGGAGCTTAGTCCCCGTTATTTTGGTCCCTATAGAATCCTAATTTGTGTTGGGAGAGTAGCTTATGAGATTGAGTTACCCGCATACTTATCAGCTATTCATCCTATCTTTCACGTTTCCATGCTTAAGAAGCACATTGGTGATTCCATTGTTGTAGATCCTTTAGAGAGCTTAGATATTTAGCACGGTCTTTCATATGAAGAGATCTCGATTGAGATTCTTGATTAACAGATCTGTAGACTGAGGAACAAAGAGGTTCCCTTAGTTAATATTTTATGGCAGAATCAGTCAGTTGTGGGCGCTACTTGGAAAGCAGAAACAGACAAGCGAGCCAAGTACCCGCACCTCCTCTCCACAAATTAAGATCAAGCCGAAGGTATTATTCATCCTTAATTTATTTTCTTTCCAATCAAAGATTCACCTATGTATCTATTCTTATTAAGTCCATCCATTCTCTAAAGTGATCAAGAGCTTAGAATGATGTAGATTCATGTTAGCAATTATTTCAGCTGTGTATCCTTAGTTTTCTCTTTACTCTTAGCCTAATAAGCGACATTCGAGGACGAATGTTCCCAAGGGGGGATATTGTAATACCCCGTACATTTCTAAGCTAGAAAATGAACCGTTGTTCCTTCATGTGAAATCACCAATCCTATAATTCATAATTAAGTACATGACTTACCATGAGTATCCTAGTAAGAAGAGATCTTATGATGTGTTAAGCGTGTTCATAAGAGTCACTTAAGGTAATGCAAGCTAAGAGTTTTTGAATCCATCAAGTTTTGGTGTTTGATTTCGCAAGGGTCATCTTTGAACAAGCATAACTTGATATATATATATATATGGTATTTTGTATATTTAGACCCACCAAATTGTAGATAATCGAATTAGCTTTCAAACAATATCAATTTTCCCAAAATTCGACAACCGAGCGAAAAGTTATGGCTTTGTAAAGGGGAGTGCGTCGCCTAACACATCACAGATGGCTACTGGAATACTTAGGCGATAGGTTAAGCATTGCACAACCTAGCTTAAGCAATAGGTTGAGCACCACACAACCTAACTTAGGCTATAGGTTGTTCACCGCATAACCTAGCTTGGGCGATGGATTGTGTGCCGCATACCTTATGGTCTAAGTGACGTATACACTCCATTTTTGAGTTATTTTGAGGGTAACTAAGTCTTTTGACACTCCTTACACGTCCCTAAACTTAAACTTATGAAATTAATAGCTCATAATCATATTATAACCCTATTATCATCTTATGTTCATCATCTAAGAGAACTATAGGAGAAAAACAACAAGGATTGCACAATCAAGATTGAAGGTCCAATCTTTCAAAGATTTCGTCACCATAAAGGTATGTGGGGTTTGAAAAATAACACTCCTTCCGTTCTTGTGGCCAAACCTTACACTAATTTACAAGGATATACGATTTTACATGTTTTATTATGAATCAGAAGTATGAATTTATACCCTATGTTGTTCATGAGATTATGAGATTTTCAATGATTTAGAAGTTGAAATAAATGAGAATGTTGATATTATTGTGCAATAAGCTGAAATTTCCAGATTTCCAAATAATTTATGCATGTTTATGATATAAAGCGTGAGTTTTGAGATGTTATATATTAATATTGACATATGGGTCATTAAGCCCTATTTTAGAATGTGATTTTGAGAATTTTTGTGTTACATGCACCCTATGAGTTGATTATTTTGAAGCAATTTAGAAAGATTTGACCTTTTGGTTATGATAGAGTTGAAATCCACTTTACGAAATGAGATTACAGACTTTATAATTGGTTTCCTTATGAAATATGAGATTACTTTAAAGTGAATTTTCTTAAAACTTTGAGCATGAGATTGGAAGTAGCATTTAGCACCGAGTTGGGCATGCTACTATGGTTTTATACCCCAGAACTACGTGCCACCGTAGGTTGAGATATTTTTTCCACTATATGTGGATAACTGAGATAGTGATCACTGAGATAGATTGTTCTATTTCGATGGCAAGGGTAGAACAGCCCTAACCTTACGGGGGCTAGTCGTGGGACATCATGGCTGCTCACATGGTGTATATGTCGGTTAGAAGAACCTCCAAAATAGAAATTCCCCAATCTTGAGATAGTTCTTTGAGATAAAATATTTACTATGCAGAATAATATTCCAGACTTCATCTAGACTACATGATTTGAGAATAAGAACTAAACACAGACTTTAGAACTAAGTGTAATGGCTTATGGTATTCAAATTTTATGTTTTACTATTCGTTACTTTGTATCTTTAGATTTCAGACTATTCAAGCTATACGAGCCATTTACATTTAGCATTGCATGATTTTATAGCCTATGATAATATTATTTTACATATTATATACACCCCGATATACTCAGTACATCCTTAAAGTACTGATCCACATATACGCCTGTGTGCTACATTGTCTCATAATGTAGGTTCAGGTACTCAGTCCCAGCAGCATCAGTGATCCCGAGTACCTTTGTACATATTTCCACTGTGGTGAGTCCTCATGGTTCGAGGACCTATTTTCCAGACATTTAGAAATATTAGCAGTTGTTTTATTTTTTCATTTGAGTATGAGTCAGTTGGGAATTTTTCCCAAAGGTTCTCTAGTTCTTGAGTAGTAGAGGCTTTGTCAGACTTGTCTATCAGCTGTGTTTTAGACTTTTCGGTACTTGATATTC
Source organism: Capsicum annuum (assembly GCF_002878395.1). Lineage (NCBI taxonomy): Eukaryota > Viridiplantae > Streptophyta > Magnoliopsida > Solanales > Solanaceae > Capsicum > Capsicum annuum. The sequence goes on along the minus strand of NC_061118.1, from coordinate 92,349,361 downwards.
AGAATATGTTTTCCAGTTAGCTCAGTTCTGATTTGATATAATATGGCATTTTGCTTGGTTTGACATCCTAAAGTAAGTTATAGAGATAGTAGCAGCCTTAAAGGGTTAGCTTGGGGCTATTTGTAGCCTTAACCACCATGTGACATTCCGGGATAAGATTTTGGGGCGATGCAAACTTGGTATCAGAGCCTAAGGTTTAAGAAGTCCCAGAAAGTCTGACAAGCTGCGTTACGTAGAGTCTTGATCATTGGTGTGTAGCACGCCATATCTATGAACAAGAGGCTACAAGATATTATAGGAAAAAGTCATCTCTTTCTTTCATAATCTATCGTGCTTATAGTTGTCTCTCTCAGCTATTAATTCATGCTCTTTTATGATAGAAAATGCCTTCCCGAAGAGCAAATACTTGCAGAAACAATAATGAGCAACCTCAGCCTGTTGATCCCTTAAATGAAAACGTGTCTCATGCTGAGTTTCAGGCAACTTTTCAGACGTTAACCCAGGTAGTCACTGCTAATGTTCAGGATACAATTTCGCATCAGCAAGAAGGTGATTTAGCTGCTGCCAGGATTTGTTATTTCATGAGGATGAATTCGTCATAGTTCTTTGGGTCTAAGGCAGGTGAAGACCTACAATTGTATCTTGAGGAGGTGAGAAAGATCACCTAAGTTATACATGTTTCGGAGGAAGAGAGTGTGGATTTGGCATCTTACAAACTAAAAGATATTGTTTATGACTAAGTTGTAGCATGGTGGAAGAATAGAGGGGAGGGTGCTGCTCCTATGAATTGGCAGGTGTTCCAGGATGCATTCTTAGACAAGTTCTTCTCTCTTGAGATGAGAGAAGTGAAGATAGAGGAGTTTATGAACCCAAGGCAAGGCTCTATGACTGTAAAGGAGTATTACTTAAGTTCAACCAGTTAGCTAAGTATGCTCCAGATTTGATAACTGACGCCCGAACTAGTATGAGTAAGTTTATGACTGGAGTGTCTGGATTGGTATTGAAAGAGTGTAGCACTACTATGCTCAATAGGGATATCGATCGTGCTAGGCTAATGATGCATGCCTAGTAGATAGAGGCAAACAAGATAAAGAAGAGAGATAAAGTAAGAGGAAACAAGAGGGCTAGGTTAGAGCAATATGAACATGGTCAGACTAGATCTCATAGAGGGAACCGCCCACAGATTTGGAGCCGTTCATCTATGCCAGCGTCTTCATCAGCTAGTGCTCCTGCACCAAGGAACAGATAGGAGTAGTGAGGTAAGTCTTCTATGTCCAAATCTCAGAATAATGTGAGTGAGAAGCCTAATCATCCCCTGTGTGCCAAGTGTGGTAAGGATCATGGAGGTAGATGTTTGTGGGGTCAAAAAAGTTGTTATGGTTGTGGCCAGGAGGGTCACAGTGAGTCGAGTCTTCAACCCTTAAAAACTCTTCTCGCAGGAATCTGACCAAAGGAACTTAACTTTATTTTGGGTCAATCGGGTCATGAGAGACGCATAGATGAGAAACCTTCAACAAAATGGCGATAATAGACAGCTAGACCCACAAAACTCCTAATGTCTGATAGAGAGATGGGTCTAGGCCAATTTCTTACAGCTTCTGTCTTTTCGGAATCAACTCTAATGCCTTCGACTGAAATAATATGACCTAGAAAAGCTACTGACCTTAGACAAAACTCATACTTACTGAATTTGGCAAACAATTGATGGTCTCCAAGAGTCTGCAGGATAAGTCTAAGATAATCTGCATGGTCATCCTCATTACAGGAGTAAATAAGAATATTATCTATGAACACTATGACAAACATAACAAGATATTGCTTGAACACTCGATTCATAAAATCCATGAAAGTTGCTGGAGCATTGGTTAGCCCGAAAGACATAACTAGAAACTCAAAATGACCATAGCGAGTTCGGAAGGCTATCTTTGGAATGTCACATTCCCTTACTTTAAGTTGATGATAGCCGGATCTAAGGTATATCGTTGAGAAATAACTTGCGCCTTGCAATTGATCAAACAGGTCATCAATTCTAGGAAGAGGGTACTTATTCTTGACTGTGACTTTATTAAGCTGCCGATAGTCAATGCACATACATAAAGAACTATTTTTCTTTCACAGAAATAGGATAGGAGCGCCTCAAAGAGAAACACTGGCCTTATGAAACCTTTATCCAAAAGATCTTTGAGTTGCTCTTTCAACTCTTTAAGTTCTGGGGGTGCCATGCGGTATGGATTAATATAAATGAGATGTGTATTGGGAAGAAGTGCAATCCCAAATTCTATCTCTCTATCGGGAGGTAACCCTGGGAGATCTTTCAGAAAAATATCCAAAAAATTATTAACAATGCTGACTGACTGAAGGATTGAAGCTTCAGACTTAATATCTTTAACTCGAACTAAGTGGTAGATGCAACCTTTGGATATTAGCTTTCTGGATTTGAGATAGGATAAAAAAATGACTCTTGGGAGATACAAAACTCCTGGACCACTCGAAGGTTAGCTCATCAGGAAACTGAAACTTAACCACACGAGTACCACAGTCTATAGATGCATAACAAGAGTGAAGCCAATCTATACCCAGATAATATCAAATCAACCATCTCCAACTCTATCAAATCAGCAAATATGACTCTAAGAAGAAAAGTAACAAGACACTTTTTATATACTTGCTTTGCAACAACTGACTCACCTACTGGAGTAGAAACCAGGAAAAGCTCAGAAATTTTTTCGGGACTCAAATCAAAATTCACAACAACTAATGGGGTCACATAAGAGAAACTTGACCCAGGGTCCAACAACACATAAATATCAAAGCAAAAGACACAAAGCATACCAGTAACAACGTCGGGAGAATCCTACTACTCCTAATGGAATGGTAAGCATAGAACTTATTCAGGCGCTACCCATCACCGGTACTGGATGAAGCACCCTGAGAAAGAGCTAGATGGGCTAATGGAGCTGGTGCACTAGTAACCTATGTTTGAGGTCGAACATCTCTGTTCCCCTGCCCAACAACACGGGAACTGAGGCATGGATGGTTTTGTGGTGTATTGTGATGCTTCTAGAGTTGGTTAGGATTATGTGTTGATGCAGAGAGGTAAGGTTATAGCCTATGCCTCTAGAAAGTTGAAGCTTCATGAAAAGAATTACCCAACCCATGACCTTAAATTAGCTGTTGTGGTTTTTGCTTTGAAAATTTGGAGACATTACTTTTATGGTGTTCATGTAGATGTGTTCACAGACCACAAAAGCCTGCAGTATATATTTACTCAAATGGAGTTAAATCTTAGGCAGATGAGATGGTTAGAGTTGCTAAAAGATTATGATATAAGTGTGTTATATCATCCAGGAAAGGCCAATGTTGTGGCTGATGCCCTTTGTAGGTTGTCTATGGGCAATGTGACTCATGTAGAGGAGGATAAAAAAGAATTGGCTCATGAAGTGCATCGATTGGCTAGAATGGGTATTAGGCTGCTTGATTCGGCTGAAGGTAATGTTTGGGTTCAGATTAGTTTTGAATCCTCTTTAGTTTCTGAAGTGAAGGAGAAGCAAGACATGGACCCTAGTTTGGTCAAACTAAATAAGTCGGTTAAAGGCCAAAGGATAGAGGTTTTCTCCCAAGGGAGAAATAGTGTGTTGAGATTGCAGGGTAGATTGTGTGTTCCTTGTGTTGATAATCTGAGGCAGAGAATTATGGCTAAGGAGCATGGTGAGCGATATTCTATTCATCCCCGTGCTACCAAGATGAATCGCGACTTGCGGGAAATCTATTAGTAGAGTGGAATGAAGAAGGATATAGCAGAGTTTGTGTCAAAGTGTGCAACTTGCCAATAGGTTAAGGTAGATCAGCAAATCCCTGGTGGTGTGATGCAAGAGTTTAGTATTCCCACTTAGAAGTGGGAAGAGGTGAATATGGATTTTGTGACTGATTTATCTCTTTCGCATCGTCATCATGATTCTATTTGGGTTGTTGTAGATAGGTTGACTAATTCAACCTATTTTCTGCCAGTGCATACATCCTATAAAACTGAGGAATATGTTAAGTTGTATATCTGAGAGTTAGTCAGGTTGCATGGAGTTCCCTTGTCTATCATGTCAGATAGGGGTACTCAATTTACTTCTCAGTTTTGGAGGGCTTTTCAGAAGGGTCTTGGTACCCAAGTTTATTTGAGTTCCGCTTTTCATCCGAAGACAGATGGTCAGGCTGAGAGGACTATCCAAACTTTGAAAGATATGTAGAGGGCATATGCTCTTGATTTCAAAGGTAGTTGGGATAAGAATTTGCCATTGATTGAATTTGCGAATAACAATAGTTATCACTCTAGCATCCAGATGGCACCATTTAAGGCTCTTTATGGTAGGAGATGTATATCACCTATAGGTTGGTTCAAAGTAGGTAAGGTTGCTTTGATTGGACCGGATGCAGTGTTTGAGGCTATGGAGAAGGTAAAGTTAATTAGAGAGAGATTAAAGATAGCTCAAAGCCGTTAGAAGTCATATGCGGACAACAGGAGAAGGGACCTCGAGTTTGAGGTAGGTGATTTTATGTATTTGTAGATTTCACCCTTGAAAGGATTGAGAAGGTTTGGCAGGAAGGGGAAGCTTAGTCCCCGTTATGCTGGTCCCTATAGAATCCAAAGTCGTGTTGGGAGAGTAGCCTATGAGATTGAGTTACCCATAGACTTGTTAGTTGTTCATCCTGTCTTTCACATTTCCATTCTTAAGAAGCACATTGGTGATTCCATTGTAGTATATCCTTCAGAGAGCTCAGATATTCAGCACAGTCTTTCGTATGAAAAGATTTCGGTTGATATTCTAGATTACTAGATCTGTAGACTGAGGAACAAAGAGGTTCCCAATGTCAAAGTTTTATGGTGGAATCAGTCAGTTGAGGGCACTAGCTGGGAAGCAGTAGATATGTGAGCCAAGTACCCACACCTCCTCTCCATAAATTCAAATCAAGCTGGAGGTATTATTCTTCCTTAATTCAGTTCCTTTTCGATCAAAGATTCAGCTATGTATCTATTCTTATTAAGTTCATGCATTCTCTAAAGTGATCAAGAGCTTAGAATGATGTAGAATTCGGGTTAGCAAATTATTTCAGCTGTGTATCCTTAGTTTTCTCTTTACTCTTAGCCTAACAAGCGATATTTGAGGACGAATGTTCCCATGGGGGATATTGTAATACCCCGTACATTTCTAAGCAAGAAAATGAACCATTGTTCCTTTGTGTGAAACCTCTAATCCTATAATTCATAATTGAGTACATGACTTACCATGAGTATCCTAGTAAGAAGAGAGCTTATGATGTGTTAGGCATGTTCATAAGAGTCACTTAAGGTAATGCAAGCTAAGAGTTTTTGAATCTATCTAGTTTTGGTGTCTGATTTAGCAAGGGTCATCTTTGAATGAGCATAACTTGACATATATGTGGTATTTTGTATATATAGACCGACCAAATTGTACAGAATTGAATTAGCTTTCGAACGATTTTGATTTTACCAAAATCCGACAACCAAGCAAAAAGTTATGGCTTTGCAACAGGGAGTGCATCACCTACCACATCGCATATGGCTACTGGAATGCTTAGGCGATAGGTTAAGCGCTACACAACCTAGCTTAGGCGATGGGTTGACAACCACACAACCTAACTTGGGCGATAGGTTGTGCGTCATATAACCTAACTTGGGCGATGGATTGTGCGCCGCATACCTTATGGTCTAAGTGACGTATGCACTCTATTTTTGACTTATTTTGAGGGAAACTAAGTCTTTTAACACTCCTTACACATCCCTAAACTTAAACTTACGAAATTAGTAACTCCTAATCACATTATAACCCTATTATCATCTTAAGTTCATCATTTAAGAGCAATATAGAAGAAAAATAACTAGGGTAGCACAAGCAAGATTGAAGGTCAAATCTTTCAATGATTTCGTCACCATAAAGGTATGTGGGGTTTGAAAAAGAACACTTCTTTCGTTCTTGTGGCCAATCCTTGCACTAATTTACAAGGATATATGATTTTACATGTTTTCTTATGAATTAGAAGTATGAATTTATACCCTATGTTGTTCATGAGATTATGAGATTTTCAATGCTTTAGAAGTTGAAATAAATGAGAATGCTGATATTATTGTGCAATAAGCTGAAATTTCCAGATTTCCAAATGATTTATGCATGTTTATGATATAAAGCATGAGTTTTGAGATATTATATATTGATATTGACATATGGGTCATTAAGCCCTATTTTAGAATGTGATTTTGAGAATTATTGTGTTACATGCACCCTATAAGTTGATTATTTTGAAGCAATTTAGAAAGATTAGACCTTTTGGTCATGATATAGTTGAAATCCACTTTATGAAATGATATTACAGACTTAATAATTGGTTTCCTAATGAAATATGAGATTACTTTAAAGTGGATTTTCTTAAGACTTTGAGCATAAGATTGGGAGTAGTATTTAGCACCGATTTGGTCATGTTACTATGGTTTCATACCCCAGAACTACGTCCCACCGTAGGTTGAGATATTTTTTTCCACTATATGTGGATAACTAAGATAGTGATCACTGAGATAGATTGTTCTATTCCAATGGCAAGGGTAGAACAGCTCTAACCTTACGGGGGCTAGTCGTGGGACATCATGGTGCTCACATGGTGTACATGTCGGTTAGAAAAACCTCCAAAATAGAAATTCCCCATTCTTGAGATAGTTCTTTGAGATAAAATATTTACTATACAGAATAGTATTCCAGACTTCATCTAGACTACATGATTTGAGAACAAGAACCAAATACCGACTTTAGAACTAAGTGTAATGGCTCATGGAATTCAGATTTTATGTTTTACTATTCGTTACTTTGTATCTTCAGATTTCAGACTATTCAAGCTATGCGAGCCATTTATATTTAACATTGCATGATTTTATTGCCTATGATAATATTGTTTTACATATTTCATGCACCCCGATATACTCAGTACATCCTTAAAGTACTGATCCACATATATGTCTGTGTGCTACATTGTCTCATAATGTAGGTTCAGGTGCTCAGTCCCAGCAGCGTCAGTTATACTAAGTACCTTTTTCCATATCTCCACAGTGGTGAGTCCTCAAGGTTCGAGTACCCATTTTTCAGACATTCAGTATTATTACCAGTTGTTTTATTTCTTTTCATTTAAGTATGAGTCAGTTGGGGATCTGTCCCAATGTCTCTCTAGTTCTTGATTAGTAAAGGCTTTGTCAGACTAGACTATCAATTGTGTTTTAGACTTTTCGGTACTTGATATTCAGAATATGTTTTCCAGTTATCTCAGTTCTAATTTGATATAATATAGCATTTTGAATGGTTTGACATCCTAAAGTAAGTGATAGAGATAATAGCAGGCTTAAAGGGTTAGCTTAGGGTTATTTGTAGCCTTAAGTACCGTGTGAAGTTCTGGGATAAGACTTTAGGGCATTACAAACTTGGTATCAGAACCTAAGATTTAAGGAGTCCTAGAAAGTCTTATAATCCACGTTTCGTAGAGTCTTGATCATCGGTGAGTAGCACGCCATATCTATGAACAAGATGCTACTAGATGTTTTAGGAAAAAGTCATCTCTTTCTTTCAGAATCTATCGTGCTTACAGTTGTCTCTCACAGCTATTAATATATGCTCTTTTATCATAGAAAATGCCTCCCTGAAGAGCAAATGCACGTAGAAACAATAATGAACAACCTCAAACTATTGATCCCCTGAATGAAAACGTGTCTCATGCTGAGTTTCGGGCAGCTTTTCAGGCGTTAACCCAGGCAGTCACTGCTAATGTTCAGGCTATAGTTTTGCATCAGCAAGGAGGTGATTTAGCTGCTGCCAGGATTTTTCATTTCATGAGGATGAATCCGCCAGAGTTCTATGGGTTTAAGGTAGGTGAAGACCCACCGTTGTATCTTGAAGAGGAGAGAAAGATCACCCAAGTTATGTATATTTCTGAGGAAGTAAGTATGGAGTTGGCATCTTACAAATTGAAAGATATTACTTATTACTAAGTTGTAGCATGGAGGAATAATATAGGAGAGGATGTTGCTCCTATGACTTCCAGGTGTTCCAGGATGCATTCTTGGACAAGTTCTTCCCACTTGAGATGAGGGAAGCAAAGATAGAGGAGTTTATGAACCTAAGGCAAGGCTCTATGACTGTAAAATAATATTTCCTTAAGTTTAACCAGTTAGCTAAGTATGCTCCTAATTTGATAGCTGACGTCCGAATTAGTATGAGTAAGTTTGTGATTGGATGTCTGGATTGGTATTGAAAGAGTGTAGGACTGTTATGCTCAATAGAGATATGGATCTTGCCAGGCTGGTGATGCATGCCCAGCAGATAGAGGCAGATAAGACAAGGGGGAGAGATAGAGTAAGAGGAAACAAGAGGGCTAGGTCAAAGCAATATGATCATGGTCAGACTAGATCTCTTGGAGGGAACCTCCTGTAGTTTCAGAGTTGTTCGTCTATGCCAGCGCCTTCATCAGCTAGTGCTTCTGCACCTAGGAACAGACAGGAGTAGTGAGGTAAGTCTTCTATGTCCAGATCTCAGAATAGTGTGAGTGGAAAGCCTAATTGTCCCTCGTGCGCCAAGTGAGTTAAAGATCATGGAGGTAGATATTTGTGGGGTCAAAAAGGTTGTTATAGTTGTAGCCAGGAGGGTCACGGTATTAGAGATTGCCCGCATGGTAGGCAGGGGAACAGAGATGTTCGACCTCAGACACGGGCTACCAGTGCACCAGCTCTTTTAGCCAGTTTAGCTCCTCCTCAAGACACTTCATCCAGTACCGGTGGTGGGCTGGCCAGAACAGGTTCTATGCTTACCATCCCATCAGGGGTAATAGAATTCTCCCGACGTTGTTACTGGTATGCTTTGTGTCTTTTGCTTTGATATTTATGTGTTGTTAGACCCTGGGTCAAGTTTCTCTTATGTGAACTCATTAGTTGTTGTGAATTTTGAAATCAGTCCCAAAAAGATTCCTAAGCCTTTCCTGGTATCTACTCTAGTAGGTGAGTCAGTTGTTGCAAAGCAAGTATATAAAAAGTGTCCTATCACTGTTTTTCATAGAGTCATATTTGCTGATTTGATAGAGTTGGAGATGGTTGATTTTGATATTATTCTAGGTATAGATTGGCTTCACTCTTGTTATGCATCTATAGACTGTGGTACCCGTGTGGTTAAATTTCAGTTTCCTGATGAGCCAGCCTTCGAGTGGTCTGGAAGTTTTGTATTTCCCAAGAGTCATTTTATCTCCTATCTCAAAACCAGAAAGCTAATATCTAAAGGTTGTATCTACCACTTTGTTCGAGTTAAAGAAATTAAGTCTGAAGCTCTGACCCTTTAGTCAGTCAGCATTGTTAATGAGTTTCCGGATGCTTTTCCAGAAGATCTCCCAGGGGTACCTCCCGATAGAGAGATAGAATTTGGAATTAACCTTCTTCCCAGTACACAACCCATCTCCATACCGCATGGCACCCGCAAAACTTAAGGAGTTGAAAGAGCAACTCAAAGATTTTCTAGATAAAGGTTTCATAAGGCCCAATATTTCTCCTTGGGGCGCTTTTGTCCTATTTATGCAAAAGAAAGATAGTTTGTCACGTATGTGCATTGACTATTGTAAACTTAATAACATCACAGTCAATAATAAGTACCCTCTTCCTAGAATTGATGACCTGTTTGATCAATTCCAAGGCCCAAGTTATTTCTCAAAGATATACCTTAGATCCGGCTATCATCAACTTAAAGTAAGGAAATGTGACATTCCAAAGATAGCCTTTCAAACCCGCTATGGTCATTTTGAGTTTCGAGTCATGTCTTTCGGGCTAACCAATGCTCTAGCAGCTTTCATGGACCTCATGAATCGAGTATTCAAGCAGTATCTTGTTATGTTTGTCAAAGTATTCATAGATGATAATCTTGTTTACTCCCGTAGTGAGGATGGCCATGCAGATCATCATAGAATTATCCTGCAGACTCTTAAAGACCATCAATTGTTGGCCAAATTCAGTTAGTATGAGTTTTGGCTAAGGTCCATAGCTATTCTGTGTCATATTATTTTAGTCGAAGGCATTAGAGTTGATCCCCAAAAGACAGAAGCTGTAAGAAATTGGCCTAAACCTATCTCTTTGTCAGACCTTAGGAGTTTCTTAGGTCTAGCTAGCTATTACTGCCGTTTTGTTTAAGGTTTCTCATTTATTGCGTCTCCCATGACCCGATTAACCCAAAAAAAAGTTAAGTTCCTTTGGTAGATTTCTGCGAGAACAGTTTTTAGGGGTTAAAGACTCGACTCGTTTCAGCCCCCGTGTTGACTTGCCTGATGGTATGGATGGTTTTATGGTGTATTGTGATGCCTTTAGAGTTGGTTTGGGATATGTGTTAAAGCAGAGAGGTAAGGTTATAGCCTATGCCTCTAGATAGTTGAAGCCTCATGAACAGAATTACCCAACCCATGACCTTGAATTAGATGTTGTGGTTTTTGCTTTGAAAATCTGGAGACATTACCTTTATGGTGTTCATGTGGATGTGTTCACGGACCACAAAAGCCTGCAGTACATGTTTACTAAGATAGAGTTAAATCTTAGGCAGAGGAGATGGTTAGAGTTGCTAAAAGATCATAATATGAGATGTTATATCATCCGAGCAAGGCCAATGTTGTGCTAGATTCCCTTAGTAGGTTGTCTATAGGCAGTGTGGCTCATGTAGAAAAGGATTAGAAGAAATTGGTTCGTGAAGTGAATCGATTGGCTAGACTGGGTATTAGGCTGCTTGATTCGACTGAAGGTAATGTTTGGATTCAGAGTAGTTTCGAATCCTCTTTATTTTCTGAAGTGAAGGAGAAGCAAGACATGGACCCTAGTTTGGTCAAACTAAATGAGTCGGTTAAAGACCAAAGGGTATAGGTTTTCTCCCAAGGAGGAGATGGTGTATTGAGATTGCAGGGTAGACTGTGTGTTCCTTGTGCTGATAATCTGAGGTAGAGAATTATGGATGAGGCATATGGTGTGCGATATTCTATTCATCCCGGCACTACCAAGATGAACCGTGACTTGCGGGAAATCTATTGGTGGAGTGGCATGAAGAAGGATATAGCAGAGTTTGTGGCAATGTTTGCAACTTGCCGATAAATTAAGGTAGAGCACCAAAGACCTGATGGTGTGATATAAGAGTTTAGTATTCCCACTTGGAAGTGGGAAGATGTGAATATGGATTTTAGGATAAGTTTACCTCTTTCGCGTTGTCAGCATGATTCTATTTGGGTTGTTGTAGATAGGTTGACTAAGTCGTGCATTTCCTGCCAGTACATACATCCTATACAGCTGAGGACTATGCTAAGTTCTATATCTGAGAGTTTGTTAGGTTGCATAGTGTTCTCTTGTCTATCTTCTCAGATAGGGGTACTTAGTTTACTTCTCAGTTTTGAAGGGCTTTTCAGAAGGGTCTTGGTACCCAAGTTTATTTGAGTTCCGCTTTTCATCCGCAGATAGATGGTCACGCTGAAAGGACTATCCAAACTTTTAAAGATATGTTGAGGGCATGTGCTCTTGATTTCAAAGGTAGTTGGGATAAGCATTTGCCATTGATTGAATTTGCGTATAACAATAGTTATCACTCTAGCATCCAGATGGCACCATTTGAGGCTCTTTATGATAGGAGATGTAGATCACCCATAGGTTGGTTCGAAGTGGGTGAGGCTGCTTTGATTGGACCAAATGCCATGTTTAAGGCTATAGAGAAGGTAAATTTAATTAGAGAGAAATTAAAAACAGCTCAAAGCCGTTAGAAGTCATATGCGGACAACAGGAGAAGGGACCTCGAGTTTGAGGTAGGTGATTTTATGTATTTGTAGATTTCACCCTTGAAAGGATTGAGAAGGTTTGGCAGGAAGGGGAAGCTTAGTCCCCGTTATATTGGTCCTCATAGAATCCAAAGTCGTGTTGGGAGAGTAGCCTATGAGATTGAGTTACCCGTAGACTTACAGTTGTTCATCCTGTCTTTCACGTTTCCATGCTTAAGAAGCATATTGGTGATTCCATTGTAGAAGATCCTTCAGAGAGCTCATATATTCAGCACAGTCTTTCGTATGAAGAGATTTTGGTTGAGATTCTAGATTACCAGATCTGTAGACTGAGGAACAAAGAGGTTCCCTTGGTCAAAGTTTTATGGCGGAATCAGTCAGTTAAGGGCGCTACTTGGCAAGCAGAAATAGACTTGCGAGCCAAGTACCCACACCTCCTCTTCGCAAATTTAGATCAAGCCAAAGGTATTATTCTTTCTTAATTCAGTCCCTTTCTGATAAAAAATTCAGATATGTATTTATTCTTATTAAGTTCATGCGTTCTCTAAAGTGCTCAAGAGCTTGGAATGATGTAGATTCAGGTTAGCAAATTGTTTCAGCTGTGTATCCTTAGTTTTCTCTGTACTCTTAGCTTAACATGCGACATTCAATGACGAATGTTCCCAAAGGGGATATTGTAATACCCCGTACATTGCTAAGCTAGAAAACGAACCATTGTTCCTTCGCATGAAACCTCCAATCCTGTAATTCATAATTGAGTACATGACTTACCATGAGTATCCTAGTGAGAAGAGAGCTTATGATGTGTTAAGCATGTTCATAAGAGTCACTTAAGGTAATGCAAGCTAAGAGTTTTTGAATCCATTAAGTTTTGGTGTTTGATTTCGCAAGGGTCATCTTTGAATGAGCATAACTTGACATATATATGGTATTTTGTGTATTTAGACCCACCAAATTATAGAGAATCGAATTAGCTTTCCAACGATATCAATTTTTCCAAAATCAGACAACCGAGCAAAAAGTTACGGCTTTGTAAAGGGGAGTACATCGCCTAAACATCGCATATGGCTACTGGAATGCTTAGGTGATAGGTTAAGCGCCACAAAACCTAGCTTAGGAGATGGGTTGAGCACCGCAGAACCTAACTTAGGCGATAGGTTGTGCGCCGCATAACCTAGCTTGGGCGATGGATTGTGCGCCGCATACCTTATGGTCTAAGTGACGTATACACTCTATTTTTGAGTTATTTTGAGGGAAACTAAGTCTTTTTGACACTCCTTACATGTCCCTAAACTTACACTTATGAAATTAATAGCTCATAATCACATTATAACCCTATTATCATCTTAAGTTCATCATCTAAGAGCAATACAGGAGAAAAACAACTAGGGTTGCACAATCAAGATTGAAGGTTCAATCTTTCAACATTTTTATCACCATAAAGATATGTGGGGTTTGAACAAGAACACTCCATCCGTTCATGTGGCCAAACCTTGCACTAATTTACAAGGATATACGACTTTACATGTTTTCTTATGAATTAGAAGTATGAATTTATACCCTATGTTGTTCATGAGATTATGAGATTTTCAATGCTTTAGAAGTTGAAATAAATGAGAATGTTGATATTATTGTGCAATAAGCTGAAATTTCCAGATTTCCAAATGATTTATGCATGTTTATGATATAAAGCATGAGCTTTGAGATGTTATATATTGATATTGACATATGGGTCATTAAGCCCTATTTTAGAATATGATTTTGAGATTTTTTTTTTGTGTTACATGCACCCTATAAGTTGATTATTTTAAAGCAATTTAGAAAGATTTGACCTTTTGGTCATGATATAGTTGAAATCCACTTTATGAAATGATATTACAGACTTTATAATTGGTTTCCTTATGAAATATGAGATTACTTTAAAGTGAATTTTCTTAAGACTTTGAGCATGAGATTGGGAGTAGTATTTAGCACCGAGTTGGGCATGTTACTACAGTTTCATACCTCAGAACTACGTGCCACCGTAGGTTGAGATATTTATTTCCACTATATGTGGATAACTATGATAGTGATCACTGAGATAGATTGTTCTATTCCGATGGCGAGGGTAGAACAGCTCTAACCTTACGGGGCCTAGTCGTGGGACATCATGGTGCTCACATGGTGTACATGTCGGTTAGAAAAACCTCCAAAATAGAAATTCCCCACTCTTGAGATAGTTCTTTGAGATAAAATATTTACTATGCAGAATAATATTCCAGACTTCATCTAGACTACATGATTTGAGAACAAGAACCAAATACCGACTTTAGAACTAAGTGTAATGGCTCATGGAATTCAGATTTTATGTTTTACTATTCGTTACTTTGTATCTTCAGATTTCAGACTATTCAAGCTATGCGAGCCATTTACATTTAACATTGCATGATTTTATTGCCTATGATAATATTGTTTTACATATTTCATGCACCTCATATACTCAGTACATCCTTAAAGTACTGATCCACATATACGTCTGTGTGCTACATTGTCTCATAATGTAGGTTCAGGTGCTCAGTCCCAGCAGCGTCAGTTATTCTAAGTACCTTTTTTCATATTTTCACAATGGTGAGTCCTCTTGGTTCGAGGACCTATTTTTCAGACATTCAGTATTATTAGCAGTTGTTCTATTTCTTTTCATTTGAGTATGAGTCAGTTGGGGATCTGTCCCAATGTCTCTCTAGTTCTTGATTAGTAAAGGCTTTGTCAGACTAGACTATCAGTTGTGTTTTAGACTTTTCGGTACTTGATATTCAAAATATGTTTTCCAGTTATCTCAGTTCTAATTTGATATAATATAGCATTTTGCTTGGTTTGACATCCTAAAGTAAGTGATAGAGATAGTAGCACACTCAAAGGGTTAGCTTGGGCTACTTGTAGCCTTAAGCACCATGTGACGTTCCGGGATAAGATTTCAGGGCGTTACAATTATGCATAAAAATACGTATGCAAATAAAAACAGGAAACCATACACATTTAAAAAAAATATATTTGCATTAGACATAAATACATATGTAACTGGAATGAACATATGTATTAATCATAAATACATGTGAATCATAAATCTATATGGACTTGTGCATAACTATACAATAATTATGTATTGTTCAAAAATACATATGAAAATCTGTAAAAATACATATGTATATATATGTATTAGTTGGACATATACATATGGACATCTGGTAAAAAATACAAATGTATCATTGATAGATATATAAGCATAACTGGAAAATACATATGCATTATTCATAAATACATATGCAAAAGTGGATAAAATACATATTCATAAAGACATATGGCTAATATTTACATAAACTAACCACGAAAATATTCCATTTTAGAAGATTAAACATCAAAAATCTAAATATAACAGCAAAGAAACATTAACATATCATCTTTCGACATTAAAGTAACATATGAGACTTAAGAAATATTCAACAAATTCTTTGTCTACCTAAAGTTAAATATTGTAAATTACAACAAAAAAAAAATACACATCAAAGCTCTGCAGTTCAGTGTCTTCTGTTATCCCAATTTTTCGAGGAGGCCTCATAGGTGCTTCACCATCACTTTATGTCTTCTCTTCTTCTTTTCTAGAATCATAATCTCATAAAAGTGAAGCATATCTTGTGCGAATAAGATCTGAGTCAAAGTCAATAGATGCAACATCTTCACCAAAAGTAAGACACTCAGCATATGTCACCATATATAAACCACAATTTCTGCGAATACATTTACCAATAAGTAAGTATCCATTATAAAATGAATATATATATATAAGTAATATGTATATTCATAACTTACAAGCTGTCACTTGGTTGTTGAGGCAAATCCTTCACACCAAAAATATCAAATAGATCCAACTTATCATTGAATTTGTAATTTGGATGATTGTCAATATCAATATCCTTTTTCTCATAGAATTTACATCCCACGAGACATAAATTTATAACCTCAATTAACTTTTCAATTTCAGTAAGCACCACAGCATCATGACTAGAAGATGACAATAAATCATATACGTATATGCATCTATCATTGAACGATAAAACAGCAAGAACCCAATGATGTTTGGCCTTTACGTTGATAGGAATGAAAATATAATCAACCGTATGCCATGACACAGTAACATGCATGCGAAATCCATTTATGTACTCATTCGGATGGTATTTCTTTGCACCAGCATTAAACGTTAAATCATCCAACGTATACACAACTAACGCACTACTGACAATGTTCATGAAGTTGCAATCTACTGTACTTATGAGCTATTGGGATCATACTTGGACATCTTTTGCAAGTAGTAAAAGCAAACATCAATTTGCTGCATTATAAAAATAATTTTTCTTTAAAATTAACCAACCAAATTAAACTCAGAGACTCTAAAACTGCATATGTATATACTCATACACATATATAACATACTGTATATGTATATACGAATATACATATTCAAATAGATCATTATAAGTATTTATAAATATAAATATGTAACACTGCAATAAGTTTTATTCCAATATACAACTTATCAACATAATAGTCCATCACTTACCTTATCTGACCATGACTAGTCAGGAGTACCCATAATGTAGTACCAATTTTTATCTTCAACTGATAGAACTCCAAAATTCATAACTGATTTGCTGGACTTGTTCTTCTTGTAATATTCCTCTTTGCTGTTTCTGTTTATTCATTAAACATAATGCTATATCATGAACAGAAAAAATAAATAAATATTATAATTAGTTTTTAACCTATACACCTTTTTGAATGATATTTAAGAAGGTCCACTGAAAGCCACGTCAAGAACTTGTTGGTAACTTTTGTGTCTTCTATAACATTAATTGGATGAGATACAAATGGATGCTTTTGATTGAATGTTTTTCATTGCGCTTCTGTGCTCCCTTTATTATTACGACATGCAAATTATGTAAAGATAATTAAAGACACAAAATAAATAAATATCGTATAAAATACAAAATCATACTTCATTAGCTGTAAAAAAAAATATAAAGTAAACAAAGTTGGTAAATATAAAAAATATGTTAGAGTACTAACCATCTGCTGAACCAAATTTCATTGTGTATGGTGACTCCTTGAATCTAAATGGTCGCCTAATTCTTGAAACATGTATAGACGTTTGTTCTATTTTATTTGCCGATGGATGTACAATTATTCTTCTTTCAGGATTTACATACGTATTAAGACTGGGAAGAAACTCATCAGGAATTGTGAATTGAGAATCTGGTAAATCTTATTCAGCCTTGCTTTCATCAGCTACTGCTTCATGGCTGTGGACTGAAGTCTTATTTTGCTCATCCAAGTTTGATTTCTCCACATCATCTGCTAATGTATTTACAATTATTTCTACAGCACCTTCTTTGTTCTGTATAAAATGTAGAAAGATCTTATAATGTTGCAACATTAAAAAAAAAATAAACCCAGATAATGCACGTATTCAGCATACTTTGGACTCATCTTCTGCTGATGTATTTACAATCATTTTTGCAACACCTTCTGTGTTCTCTATAAAATATAGAAAAATCTTATAATGTTGAACCATTAGCAAAAGAAATAAACGCAGGCAATGCAAACAACATATCTTGAACTCATCTTGAACTCCCAAATTGGGTTGTATGAAATCAAGATTAATGTTTCTAAGTACTTCATCTAAAAATGTGAATTGAGAATCTGATATTTGTGCTTCGCCAATACTTTCATCAATCGATTTTGTCTTTTATACAACATGTTGAAATAAATTAAATAACATCAACATTTGTCAAGAACTAAAATACAATATACATATATCTAGCATACCGGTGAATCATATACATCTCTTTCTTCATGCACACCGATATCAGTTTTGTCCTTTCATAAAAGAAACAATCTAACATTGAAAATATTAATATTCAACTATATAAATATAAATTACAAAAATAAAATTCAACTATTTACCAAAATAACATCATTATCCTCATTATACACCTCCATGAAACTGATGCTTCGATTTTCTTTGATATATTCGGTAACCCATTTTTAGATATAAACAATAACCATGTGTATAATTCTTATATGTAAAGATAAATTTCAATTATATGTAGAAAATAAAATGCATATGAATGTACGCAATTTACTTACTAATGTGCCTTCAGAATTCTTATCAAAATCATGCACAAACATTGGAGTAGATTGATGGGGTGATGTATTCTTATCAGCTTCATTCATTTGTGGCTTGTCAAATTCTTTGTATTTATCTTGTTTCTTCGCGATAAAAAATATAAATACATATCAAGATCAATAGTAAACTAACTAGTTAGATTGGCACTGCATATGTATATATGATTATACATATTATCATTTAAAAAAATACATATTAACACTGTAAAAAAGCCACTGCATGCTACATATGTATTTATTCAAATACAAAATAGATATGTTGTATATGTATTTAACACAACAAATGTATTTTTCTCTAAAAATCTTTTAAATAGGAATTGTTGTACATATTATCATTTGCATATGTATATATAATTATACATATTATCATTTAGAAAAATACACATTAACACTATAAAACTGAATATGTATTTATTCAAATACAACGTAGATATGTTGCATATGTATTTAACACAACAAATGTATTTTTTCAAATAATTTTTTTAGATTAGAATTATTGTACACTGTTCTCATTTATTGCATTCTTATCTGATCACACTTTGTTGATACTAGTTCATGGATGGCATTCAACTCTTCACTAACCTGATTTCAAACAAAAACAATCAGAAATAAAAAAAAACAAATATACCCAAGTCTTAAACACGAATTACCTCATCACGAAATTTTTCAAATACTTTCTTAGAAACAACATCTTCATCTTCACAACTGAAAGAAGACGAAGCAGGGGACTGAACCGAAATAGATTTTTACTTGCTGACCGATCGTTCATGTTTGAAGCTAATGTAGCTTTTGGTTGAATCAGCTTAAAAATTGGTGTCTTCACAGAAGACATCTTTGCAGCCCGAGGTGGAGGGGTCTTTTTGGTGTATGCTTTTCTACACCTTTAGATTATTGCTTCAACTTTTTTTTGGCAGGTGAAGTTGATGAATCACCATGATATTTTTTTTGTGATTGAATTTTTTTGTAGATGTGGCGAATCCAGAAAATCATCATTCGAATCAACATCATCATTTTTATGACTTCCACCTCCAGGTACAACCTTCGTTGATATTTGAAAGGATGAAATCTCCTTTCGTGTAGGCTCAATATTCTTAAAAACAACCTACAATTTATATTACATACTACAGAAAAGTATTTTAGATGCTAAAATCAATGACATTATGAACATATATAACTGACATTATAAACAAGTTAACCTTTACAAAAATGCATTAGCAGTGACAAATTGTATTTATATACGCACATACATGAAAACAATAAATGTATTTATAAATAATCAATATCACAAAAAATCGAAGATATAAAGAAAACTGACCTTGTCATTTGCATCATTAAACATACTTTCCATAAGAGATTCATATCGTGGACGAGGAACATTTGTCTTCCAATTCAAGAGACGTGAAATTTGAGTGTCCACCCTTGAATTAACATTACGAGAAACATTAGAACCCTTCGAAGCAAGATTAGAACAACACTCGTACAACCAAACTTGAATGGCAAGAGGCATTCCATGGAATAGATAAAACTTTTCTTTCGCTTTCAACTTTTTATTCAAGCTTTTGGCTAATTTCTCAAATATAACAGATCCCCAAGGATAATTTCTGTAGCAACCACTCTCAACCAAATTGAAATAGAGACGTGGAATAACTACGCTATCAATAGAAGACAACAAAAATGTGTGAATAAAATAAAGATTAGCAAACTTCATAGCATCTTCATCATTTTTCTTCCCCCATATTTTGCCTGAAACAACTGCAAATAATTATCTTTTTTGAATATAACTGGCACATCAAAATATTGCTCAATAATTTTGTTTGAAAGCTCCTCATCAAACACAAAATCATCCTTGTTTGAAACACAATTCAAACCAGTAACCACAACAAACTCTCTAGGATGAAAATAAAGATTTGTGCCCTTCGCACGAATGACTATGACATTTGTAGAACTTTTCTTAGTCTCACGTGACATAATACATCTCCCTAATTGCGCTTGGACCACACAATTCTTCTTCTTCATGTAGACACCAAATATACTATTATTACAAAATATCCTGTACTGATTCTTCGTTAACATTGACTTAATACGAAATATCGTTGACCGTATGACATTCTATATATGGTGCAAATTTAGGAAATACTCTTGCTATGTATATTTGATCACGCAACACCTATACACTACAAAAATATAATTATATGTCTAAACAGTGTCACATATGTATTTACAAAATACATCTTAAAAGTTACATTACAAAATATATACATAAATCTAGCATATATATTTTGTGAATATATCACTGGTCCATATTTAAGTCATCAAACATCAAAATACATACAATGTCATCATCTTATGAATAACAAATACAACTGAGCAAAAAAAAAATATAAATCTTTGCAATAACAAAAACAAAATACATAACTAACCGATAACAAATACATTACATATGATTCCAAACATACAAAATACATATGTATTTTATTAATACATATCTGGTCCAAAATTCTACTTATCAACAAAAAAAGAATACAGATCATAGTCAAAATCTAATAAATAACAAATACAACTAAAGATTAAATACAAATCTTAGCAGTACACAAAATAAATACATATCTAAACTGTACCATGTATAACTTTTACATGTCAAAACAGTGTCACTTATGTATTTACAAAATACATCTTAAAGTTACATTACAACATATACATATGCATTTTATGAATACATGAATGGTCCAAATTTAAGTTACCAAGAAAAGAATACAACTGAACATCAAATACAAACCATATCAATAATAAATACAAATATCTTATACATATCTTAAATACAAAATATATATCTTAAATATCTTATACATAACAAATACAAATCTTATCAGTAACAAATTTCTAAATACAAAATATATATCTTAAATATAACAGATACATATCGTCACATTAGCAATTACAATTCCATATTTTAACAGAAACTCAAAAATAAGTACACACCTTATCAATTGTATATATAAAATACATATAAGAACATGTTGTCCAGACACTATAAAATTTTACAAATAGAAAAATACCTTCTCCACTCTCTAATAAGATGAAACAGGACTTGTAATTTTACTAGAGTCTCTTTTTCATCCGACTTTCTCTTTTTCACCAATTTTTGAATTTTGTTGGTTTTTGGGATGAAGATTTTCTCAATGCTTTCCGTTTCATGATTTTCACAATTTTTTTCGGATTATTACGCTACTTCGATCTCACCTCTTCAATGCTAACACCTCCCTTAGACTAAATATTAGTAGAAACCAAGTTAATGTCTTCATCTTGTGTTAAACCAAGACTAAACGATAGTAGTTCATTGGAAACTAAATTCATCGGTTGAATACCTCTAACTGAACTATTACAATTTGCATGTTCTGCCTTTATAGCGAAACTCCAAAAAATTCAACATAATTTAAAAAAAATAAATCCCCAAAAAATAAAATGCGAAAGAATGTGAAAAAAGAATGCTGAAAATAAATTACATAAAAGAAGTTATATGGAAAAGATAACATGGATTAACTGTAAAATCAACTTACCTTAATAGATGGGGACAATGTTTATCAAGAATTTGAGAGAAAAATCGGTATTTGAAAAAAAATGAAGAAAGTTATATTGGAGGAAATTGAAATTGGTAAAGTGGCATGAAAACAAGGGTAAGGTAAAAATATGGGTTAAACTCACGTGCTTTTTCATAAAAAGGGTAAAATATTGCTACTTTTGCTATTACTTGTAATTTTGAAAACCTATTGCTATTAATTGTAATTAAGGTCTTAGTATGCTAGTTTATGTAATTTTCCCTTTTTAAAATAAATATAAGATACAAACACTTTGTGTGTATATGAAAATTAATGTAAAAATTAACATTTTCTGTCGATAATGATTCTTTCCTTGAAATATCTCACTTCAAATTATTTTCTCCATTTCATTTTATTCGACACATATTAATTTAACACTTCAATTAAGAAAATATTTAACAATAAGGGGATTAGTTTATTAAATTAAACTTATTGATTACAACAACAACAACAAAAAACTCAGTGTATTCCCACCTAGTAGGGTCTGGGGGGGTAAGATGTACGCAGTTCATACCTCTAACTCTGATGAAGTAGAAAGGCTGTTTTCGATAGACCCCCGGCTCAAGGCACGAGATACCACACAAACACATAGTAAAGCACCGAAGCAGATTACATAACATAAATACGGCACCCATAAGAAATATAAAATAGAGAAAAGCAAAGGAAAGCACACAGATTCGTAATAAAACATGGAACACGGAACACGGAATCATAACAAGAATAAAACCCCCACCAAGTAATTCCCTACACTAGCGACCCAAACTGGCTCTAATCTTCTGCCGTAATTCGCGTCCTCCAGACCTTCCTATCTAGGGTCATGTCCTCGGTGAGCTGTAACTATTCCATGTCCCGCCTAATCACCTCACCCCAGTACTTCTTCGGCCTACCCCTACCCCGCCTAAAACCATCCAACGCTAGCCTCTCACACCTACGGACCGGGGCATCCATGCCCCTCCTCTTCACGTGTCCGAACCATCTCAATCGTGCTTCCCGCATCTTGCACTCCACTGAAGTCACACCAACCTTCTCCCGAATAGTCTCATTCCGAACTCTATCCCCTCTAGTCAGTCCACACATCCAGCGCAACATCCGCATTTCTGCCACCTTCATTTTTTGGATGTGGGAGTTCTTAACTGGCCAACACTCCGCTCCATACAATAAGGCCGGACGGAATACCACCCTGTAGAATTTGCCTTTAAGCTTGGGCGGCACCTTCTTATCACACAGCACCCCCGACGCGAGTTTCCACTTCATCCATCCCGCCCAATACGGTGTGAGATATCCTCGTCAATCTCACCGTTACTCTGGATCACGGACCTAAGATACTTGAACTTATCCCTCTTACATACCTCCTGTGCTTCCAGCTTCACTACTACCTCATTCTCCCGCCTCACGTCCTTAAACTTGCATTCCACATACACTGTCTTGCTTCTGCTCACCCTGAATCCTTTAGACTCAAGAGTTTGCCTCCACACCTCTAATTTGTCATTCACACCCCCTCGAGTCTCATCTATCAGAACTACATCGTCTGCAAAAAGCATACACCACCGCACCTCCCCTTGAATACGCCGCGTCAACACATCCATCACCAACGCAAATAAAAAGGGACTAAGAGTAGATCCCTGATGCAATCCTGTCAGGACAGTGAAATGCTCTGAGTCTCCTCCCGCCGTCCTCACCTGGGTTTTCGCTCCATCATACATATCCTTAATTACTCTGATCTATGCCAGCGGTACTCCACTCACCTCCAAGCATCTCCAAAGCACCTCCCTGGGGACTTTGTCGTAAGCCTTCTCCAGGTCGATAAACACCATGTGCAGACCTTCTTCCTCTCCCTATACTGCTCCACCAACCTCCGTACCAGGTGGATTGCCTCCGTCGTCGAGCGGTCGGGCATAAATTCGAACTGGTTTTCCAAAATAGACACTATCCGTCTCAGCCTCACCTCGACCACTCTCTCCCAGATCTTCATAGAGTGACTCAATAACTTAAACTTATTGATTATGTTTTTAAAATTTAAATTTTGACTATTATTTTATTCGTTTCATTTTACTTGACCCTCTTACTAATAGTGATTATTTCAATTTACTTATAAAATTTATGAAATCAAGAAAAATTTATCATATTTTCTCAATATTATCCTTATCATGAAATGACTACATAAAGTATCAGTAGTCAAATTTATATTTTTAAAACATAATTAATAATACCAATTTAGTAAAATAAATTCTTAGTAAATACTCCCTTCGTCCCAAATTTTCTAATTTGATTTTCAAATTTACTTGTCCTTTTCATTAATCAAGAAGAGACAATTTTTTTTCATGTTTTACCCTTTGCATTAATTATTTTTTCTTCAAATTAAAATGTAAACATCATTTAATAGGGGCAATATTGTAAACTAGCCATGTTATTAATTATTTTTCTTAATAATGTGTCATTTCAATTTGGGACGGATAATTTGAGACAGAAGGAGTATTTTCTCAGGGGTTATGTTAAGTCAACATAATTCAAGTAAAATAAATTGGAGGGAATAATACTTTGTGTGCTCATTTAATGCTAAAGTAATATTGAAAGAAAATAATAATTATTTTTTTCATTTTATAAATTAAAAAAATAAATTAAATAATTATTTTTAATTAAAAATCAAGTAAAATAAAATAAAGGAGATATTTACTCGTTTACTACCTTTAGAACATCTTAGTAAAAATTTCAAAAATATTTAGGGTCCGTTTGACAATGAAAATTTTTCCCTTTTTTTCGAAAATTTTTTTTGGAGTTGGAAATTGTGGTGTTTGGCCATGAAAATTCGGAAAATAATTTTGAAATTTTTTTTTGAAAAGAGAAAACAGGTTTTTGGTGTTTTCACAATTTTCCAACTCCAATTTCAACTTTTATTATTATTACATATAACCCCAATCTTTTAGATTTTTATATAAAACTCTCCTTATAATTATAACTACCTACCAACAAACAAATAAAAATACTTTCTCATTCATTTGCACTTTATTCTATTCTTATTCATTTGAAGTGTACATACTAATGATTATGTATATTATGGGTAAGTGGTTTGTCTTCATAATTTGTAAATTACTTTTTTTTTTAAACTTAAAGATGACTACTCATTTATACTAATCTCCTATTTTTTTTTTATAGAAACATACTAATCTCTCATTTTTTTTTTATAGAAACATTCATTGCTTACACTCGTTCACATTTCTGGCCAATGTATGTCTGTTTTACCCAGAAAATGATTTACTATACCTAAACTACTTCTTATTAATTTTATGTAAAAATGGTCAGATGACAAAAGTATTATTAATAATTAATGGACTACAAACTCATCTCTTCCATTTATGTGTATATTTTATAGGTTGATTTGCTACCTCAAATCTTAATTAATCAGTTTACTCAATCTTCTTCTGTAGCTATTAATAGCTGAGATACTTTAAAAGCAAATCAATTTAAAT
The DNA here is from genome assembly GCF_002878395.1 of Capsicum annuum. NCBI lineage: Eukaryota > Viridiplantae > Streptophyta > Magnoliopsida > Solanales > Solanaceae > Capsicum > Capsicum annuum. Next base: position 92,324,256 of record NC_061118.1, on the reverse strand, counting down.
TGCATGAGTTGACACTCTTTGTAATTTTCTCACTTCGCTGAAAGAGTTTAGAATAGTTATGCTGCTGTTTGCTGCATGCCTTTTGCATAATTTGTAAAAGTTAGGTGATTTTGATAGTTTGTAAAAGTTGGGGCATAAAATCATATTTTAAAATGTTTTTTCAAAAGTCAAAAAAAAGTTTTAAAAAAGATATGTCCAAACACAACTCCAACTCTAATTTCAACTCCAACTCTAAAAATTTTTAGTTTTTATGGCCAAACGGCTACTTAATAGTCGTTTGATCATGAGAATTATTTACCTTTTTTTGAAAAACTATTTTACTTTAGTGAAAAAAGTGAAAATAATATGTGTTTGACCATTAGAATTCAAATACAATTTAAAATTATATTTAAAAAAGTGAAAACAAGAAAACTTATTTTCACCTTTTTTACTCCTAATTCTCTAATGAAATTTCAAAATCAACTTAAATTTATATTGATTTCAACTCTAACTCCAACTTTAATTTAAAAAATTATGATTTTCATAATCAAACACACCTTTTTAAGTTGTTGTATTGAGTCCAATTTAATAGGAAAGGGTACGATAATATAAGATTTTTAGGCAAGGTTGATACTCCCACCTAATCAATCACAAGCCTTTTACCTATCCCCAAATTACAACCCACCCGCCCCCACACAAAATCCCATCATCTCGCCACGCTCCCTCATCTCATCTTCCCTCTCGTTTCCCCTTTTTCCCCCATTTGCTCACCTCATTTCCCACTCTCTCTCTCTAAACTCCTTTTCTTCCTAACCTCCTTGTCCCCTTTCCCACGAGATTCTCCATCTAAAATAGCAAAAGAATTCTAGGGTTTTCTTTATATTTCTGCATACATAAACCCCAGCTAAAAATATTTATACCTGTTTTTCTACTTATTTTACAAAAAAACCAACCGTGTTTTGCTTATTATAAGCTTAATTAATAATCTTTGTCTGGTTTTGATTTCTGGGCGGAGTTTTTGAGGTGTTTTTTATTTATTTTTTATTTCTTTCTCTTCTTCTTCTCATTTTTTGCGATGCAATACGATGATCTTTATCACCGTCTGATGTGATGACTATATTTATTAGTCAATGGCTTTATCGCTACCTTTCTTCTTCTCCTCACTTCATTTGACTCTGGTTTTCTTCGTGTTTTTAGTAAACCCTTTAGCGATTTCTGGTTATTCAGACGACGATATTGATTCTGAGTTTATTCTTTTCCATCAAGACTATACACCGCCGGCGCCACCACCTCCGCCGCCACACCCGCCGTCGGTATCATGTGAAGATGATCTCGGCGGAGTTGGCTCGTTGGATACAACTTGTAAGATTGTATCCAATTTGAATATCACTAAGAGTGTCTATATTGAAGGGAAGGGTAATTTTTATGTCCTTCCTAATGTTACGTTAAATTGTACTTTCTGGGGTTGTGAAATTGGGATTAATGTTACGGGGAACTTTACTTTGGGTGAGAATTCCGTGATACTAGCTGGAACGTTCCAGCTTGTGGCGGATAACGCTACCTTTAGTAATAGTTCTGCTGTGAATACAACTGGTTTGGCTGGCTCAGCGCCTGCTCAGACAAGTGGTACGCCTCAAGGAGTGGATGGTGCAGGTGGAGGTTATGGTGGAAGAGGGGCTTGTTGTTTGACGGATGGAAAGAAGATGCAGGAGGATGTTTGGGGTGGAGATGCTTATGGATGGTCCACATTGCAATTACCGTGGAGTTATGGGAGTAAAGGTGGGACAACTAGTAAGACTGTGGATTATGGTGGGGGTGGAGGTGGAAGAGTAATGCTGTTGGTGGAGAAGTTTCTAGAAGTGAATGGCAGTGTGTTGGCTGATGGAGGTGATGGAGGCGTCAAAGGTGGCGGTGGCTCTGGTGGTAGCATCTACATCAGAGCTTATAAGATGTAATATTTCTTTTGCTTTATTTTCCTATTGTTACTATATATTCAGAATTTCAATTTTCACCATCTCTCAGTGACCTGGATTTCCTCCATATTATTAATTTGTAATGTTATTAGTCTAGTGTTACTAGAAATGCAGATAATCTTCCATATTGCTATCCTTGTAATCACATAATTACTAGTGTTCAGTAGGTTCATATGTTTGTGTTTGAAATGTGTTTCTGTTCTATAGGATAATGATTCGTTAGTGTGTGAGTGGATAGAAGACAATAGAGTTGTATTAGGGGGAATACATGGAACTCTGCACCTGCGGGACAAACAAAAGGAGTTTGTCACTTGTAAAGGTGCTCCAGCATGTAGTTAGCATGACATGCAATGAACCTTTGGTTTGCACTGGATATTTTGTGAACGATTATGTCTTGTTTAAATGAAAATCTTCAGCGAATGCATGGTAACATATCACTGGGAAATGTGCTTATACCAAATTTTCTCATGCAAGTATGAGACTGACTTGTTCGCATGGTTGTTTCGGCATCATTAAAATGTTAGCTAGATACATGTAATTAAGCTTGAAGAACCATGCTTGAATGGATCAAAATAATAGCTTGTTTGGGATTGTTTTTTCCTCAAAAAAGTGTTTTTTTAAAGAAAAAAGCACTTCTTTGGAAAAAAAATGGTGTTTGGTAAACTTGCAAAAGTGCTTTTAAAGATAAGCAGAAGCAGTTTTTCTAATTCTAGGAAGAAACCAAAAAATTCTGCTTTTCAAAAAAAAACAGAAGAAGCTGAAAATTGGTTTTCATGGCAAAAATATCCCTATCAACTACACACATATATATCCCTTATTAATTAATTTGCATATCTTAACAATTTGGTTTTAAAATTTTATACTTCACATTTACATTATAATTCTTTATTTCATTCTATGATTTTTAAATATTATTTTACTTTTTACTCATTTTGTTTAAACAAAATGGAAAATATCATTGATGATGATGATCGAAAAATATATAACTATTTAATTTTTTTATTATTATTGATAATAAATGACAGATGAATCACGTTGCAAGATCAATTGGTATTCTAGCAGCACTTGTAATTTTTTTCTCGAGTATTTAATTCTAAATAAATAACTCATGAAAAGTGACATATTTGTTACATTTGGTGATTTTTCTCATATGTAGTGATTTAATTTTTGAAATATATGTATATTTTGTTATGTTTTTAAGTAATATTTAAATTATTTAAGTAATATATCATTATTTAATATTTTTTAATATATCTGTGTATATAAGTATTGATTGAAAACTTTATAGTATGTATATCATTATTTAATGTTCTTATAATGTATCTATGTATATAAATATTAATTGAAAATTTTAAAGCACGTACTTTTTAATTATATAAAAATAAAATTTTAGTAAAAATATTATAATAAATATTTAAAATAAATTTTCTCTATAAAATGATGTTAGTAGTAAAAGTCTATTGATATATGTCCTTTTTGGTCATTTGTCTGTCAAAAGCATTTTTTTCAAAAGATTATCCAAACACAATATGTTTATCAAAAGCACTTTAGAAATGAATTTACCCAACGCAAAGTGCTTTTTTCAAAAGCACTTTTCAGAAAAGCTATTTTTATAGAAGTGCTTCTCAAATAAGCAGTTTTCTAACCGCAATCCCAAACGGGCTCTAAGTTGGTTTAGGAGGATGGAGTTGGCTGAACTTGCTGAGATAGCATCAGGAACAAGGAGACCCAGTAAGTAGAAGATGATAGAATACATGAGGTGCGAAAATGAAAGCAGGAGTAGATCAACCTTCATTACTGCACTAGGGTTGGAGGCGTGCTTCTGGGGAACTTCCATGGTAGCCTATGGAGATAGTAGTTTTAATCTAATATCCTATATAGATAGAAGCAAGCATGAGAAGAAAGGATACGACACATTTGTGGCGCGCCATGCTGCGAACAACATGTACATACTCTTCATCAAGACATAGGCTACTCATAAAGTTTGGATAAAACAGACGTGTGCATGTTGAAACAAGGGAGATGAAAGTTTGATTGTATTAATAGTTGTGAAGTCATAGGTAATTGAAGGATCCCTTGCTGTCTATGCATGCTAGTAATTTGTCGATACATCTCTTGACTAGTTTTGTATTCAAATATTTACACCAAATAAACCACAGATTCAGATATTTTATATTGATCTTATGAGAGAGGAGAAATATTGATTACTACATATTTTTTGGGTGCAAGGTCTACATCTTTATTTGGTAACAGGTAAAAGCTTGGAGCCTGTCCTGGGAGTACAAGCTCTACCCCACTACAGGTCTTAAATATTAGACGCATATCATGTTCGTCCCGATGTGGGACAAGTTCCTACTAAAGACTTAATTCTTAATGATCCTTAGGACATGACTCTTCTATTACTTTAAGTCTACATGCTAACACTAATTCATTAACATTCTAACACGCCCTTTCACACTTAAAAGTAGGGAGTGAATGTGAGTATGTCTTTTTAAGTGGGGAGCACCCCAAGAAACTAAGAGATCTAACCAATAAAAAAAACTTATGTACCATGAACCACTAGTGATAACCTAGTAGTAGCAAAAAACTTATGTACCATGAACCCCGCTGATGATAACCTAGCAGTAGCATTGGCATATGACCTTCTTGTTGAAAACAACTACTTCTTGCCTTCATACCAAAAGGACATGCTTTTTATGCCAGGTATATGGATTGAATCGTGAAGTTGACATGCTTTTTATGCCAGGTATATGGATTGAATCATGAAGTTCATGTCTTGGTTTAGACAATAAATACAGTATTAACCTACACTTTGCTAACACCCCCTCCCTCAATAACCCTCCCACTGGCATGAGGAAATAAGGATTTTGTTAAATTATTCTTCTAGAATACTTCTGCTGCATCAGTGTGGTGGGTGGTATGAAGGAAAAACAACAACAACAGACCCAATGTATTCCCACAGTTTGGGGTTTGGGGAGGGTAAAATGTACACAGTCCATACCGCTACCTCCGAGGAAATAGAGAGGCTGTTTCCGGTAGACCCCCAGCTCAAGATATAGAACAATACACCAAGGTAGCATAACAAAAATCAAAGGTAAGAAATAGTAGCACTAGATATCCGAGAAAAGGAAATAAGAGAAAAACGAACAAACAAAATAAGAAATAAGGAAAATGAATACCCATGTAGTAGTAACACACACCGACCTAAGACACCTACCACACCCAACTCTCCTAACACCTAACCATAACCGACCCACTCGCACTAGCCTTCTACCCTAATCCGTGACCTCCATACCTTCCTGTCTAGGGTCACGTCCTCAGTAAGCTGAAACAGCTCCATGTCGTGCCTAATCACCTCCCTCCAGTATTTCTTTGGCCTACCTCTACTCTTCCTGAAGCCATCCAAAGCTAACCTTTCGTACCTCCGAACTGGGGCATCCGTGCCCCTCCTCATCTCATGTCCAAACCATCTCAACCTTTCTTCTCGCATCTTATCCTCCACCGAAGCCACTCCCACCTTCTCCTGGATAGTCTCATTCCGAACTTTATCCCCTCTAGTCAGGCCACACATCCAACGTAACATTCTCATTTCCGCCACCTTCAATCTTTGAATATGTGAGTTCCTGACTGGCCAACACTCCGCTCCATACAACATGATCGGACGGATTGCCACTCTGTAGAATTTGCCTTTAAGCTTAAGGGGCACCTTCTTATCACACAACACTCCCGAGGTGAGCCTCTATTTCATCCAGCCTACTCCAATACGTTTAGAGACATCCTCACCAATCTCGCCATTCCCCTAATCACAGACCCAAGATACTTGAAACTATCCTTCTTATAAACATCTTGGGAATCCAACCTCACCACCACACCGTCCTCCATACTCGAGTCACTAAACTTGCATTCCAAATACTCTGTCTTGGACCTACTCAACCTGGACCCCTTAGATTCAAGGGTTTGCCTCCACACCTCCAATTTCTCATTCACACTCCTCCGCGTCTCGTCAATCAGCACTACATCATCTGCAAATAACATACACAACACCTCACCTTGAATCCTCCGCGTCAGCACATCCAACATCAACGCAAAAAGGAACGGGCTAAGAGTCGACCCCTGACGCAAGCCAGACTCGACTGGAAAATGCCCTGAGTCTCCTCCCACCGTCCGCACCCGAGTCGTACCTCCCTCGTACATGTCCTTAATAGCTCTGATATATGCCACCGGAACTCCTCTTGCCTCTAAGCAACTCCAAAGCACCTCCCTAGGTACTCTGTCATACGCCTTCTCCAATCGATGAACACCATGTGCAAATGTATCTATTGTCTAGATTTTGGTGTAACGTTTAAGTGGAGCAAAATGAGATGTGGGTGTGTATGTATACATCTTGATAGTTTCTTGGTTACTTATATGCGCACTAAAGAAGTTGAATTTTATTTTGTAGTGCACATGCCAATACACCACACTTGTGCCCGCACAACTTTTAATAAATGTGCGACATGATAAAAACAGGTCTTAGTATATTCGTGAAGTTTTTTAATTTTATAAGAATGGTACAAAGTTCACTTTTAAAAAAGAAATTAGACAAAAGTTCTCGTTAGACAAAGAAACAAAGAATGGAAGAAACATGTAGCATAGGTACTTGATGTCATGGATCAAAGAAAGGTAGTGGTTTCCACTAAGGGAGGTATGTTGAAGGGTTTAAAGGATGTGAAAATTCAAATTAAAGGATTGATACATGGAATGCTGATAATCACATGCCTGTGAAAAGTGACTGAAGCTTATATGTGCTGCTGAGAGCTGGCTCTGTGAATAGCAGAATGTTTTGTGGTGTAATATTTCATTAAAAAGTGGGATTTCTTTCCTTGTAATGTCTTTTGTTGAACCGAGTAGCATCCTGATTCTCTGATTTGCTTTATGCTGTTCTGCTTCTTCTTTGTAAAGGCGATAGATACACACGGGGCGGTCTTTCATATCCTCCTCCTCATTTTGTTCACCCTATAGCTTGCCAATATCACTCCAATTGTTGTAGGGAGCACCCATGGTAGGTAGAGAATGGCCAGGGTCAGTAATTTTGTAGTGGAACTTCTTATAGAAAAAATAACTTTGTAGCAAAACTGCAATGCAAATGAGGTGATCCTCATTTTCTCTATGGTTCTTGCACTTGCAAAACAGTGTATCAGTGATGCATTTTCTTCTTCTTAATAAATTGTGAAGTGCCTAACGTAGTGCACCATGGATATAGCGTTCTTCAAAATGAAGAATCTAAAAGGTACATGAAAGAAGCAAGGAAACAATTTATGGCTAGAAAACATAAGCACACACTCTTTAGAAATTCTTCTTTCATTAGAGACTTGAATTTCGACCTTTTATTAGTACTAAGGAGATAAAATTTTAGACCTTTTATTAGTACCAAGGAGATAAAATTTTACTAGTCTAAAAGCTTGCCTACCTGGATGACAGATAAAATTGGCCAGTTTTAACCTTAAGCATCACTAAGCGACTACAACTCTACTCGAGGGGATCAATGATTTTCTTCTTAAAGTATTTTCTCCCACCTGATACGTACTAGTATGTGTATAAAAATGCTAAACTCTTCTAAATCAGTGGTATCTCCTTATTTTTTGGATCAAACCAAATTTTTAGCCCGAACGTTTTACATTTGTAATCAAGATATATTTCTCATGCATAAAGTATACCTAATTTGGTGCTTTCTATGTGGTATTCTCATATATTGGACGGCGCTGGAACACAGTGACTTTTGTTGACATTTTATAACAATTGCCTAGCCCAGTTATTGGTATGTTTTAAGTTGCAAAAAAGAGTCAAATGCCTATGCTTTCACTGCCATTTAAACCTCTTTCTGACCAAATGCAGGACTGGAGTCGGTAGAATTAGCGCTTGTGGTGGTGATGGTTTATCTGGTGGAGGTGGTGGAAGAGTTTCTGTGGATATTTTTAGCAGACACGACGAGCCAGAAATCTTTGCATATGGTAAGGCTAAGTTTGTCTTGTATGTTCAAGAATATTCTACTTCACCCATCTTTTATATGAATATCTTTCAAATAGTTGAGCAAGAGAGCCAAGCTATAGAGTATTGACCTTCTCATGCTTTTAGATTTTATACTTCACATGGTCTTTAAACAGTTAGTTATTTCTACATAGCAACTATTCTCCTAGCAGGTCCATGCCTGGATGAAAGATTTACTTTAGAAACACTTGTGGTAAATAAACCTCATCATGTGGGCTTCAGTATGTAGTTAATTGTGGCCTTTGGATAGGTAAAATGCTTGATTTTTCTATATCATTTTGTTCAGCTGGAATTAAAGCCAATGCAACCTCTGTTTTCTGCCTGCAGGAGGAAGCAGTCGTGGTTGTGCAGAAAATGCTGGCGCAGCAGGAACTTTCTATGATAATGTTCCTCGTAGTCTAACTGTCAACAATCATAATAGATCAACTTCTACAGACACACTTCTGTTGGATCTTCCCCAGCCACTTCTGACAAATGTTTACATTCGCAATTACGCCAGGGCTGCTGTCCCCTTGCTGTGGAGTCGCGTTCAGGTTGAGGGTTCTTTCTTTTCCGTTTTCAGTTCTTTCATGAGAGTAACTATGTGTACCTCAATTAATTGAACTTATTTGACACTGAATCTATTGAAGTGAAGCATCATAGAGAGAGTAAATTTTCCCTAAGCCATGGTAAAATTTTTTGTTGTTTCATTATCAAAAAAGAAGTTTGCTGTTTATACTTTAGATATATTGTTCCGTCATACTCTTTTATTCTATATTATGCAAACTAAACTCTTTCCCTCGGGATATTTCATATGTTTCTCTATGATTGCTGCATCTATTTGCACTTAATGCTTAATTTTATTTGTACTGATGCTTTACCAATACTTATAAGTAGTATATATAACCAGATGCATGGTCAGACAGATGTCAAAATTGTGTTATGTTCCAAATTATGAAACTCATGGTATTTCTAGATTATGTGTTCACAGGATATCCATTGAAGCTGAAAGGGCTATGTTCTGCTTGACATCTAACTTCTTTTCATCTTAAAAGAACTTGATTTCCTTACATGTGAAAGGAATATGTAGAAGATGCAAAGAAAAGATCCCAAGAGGAATGGGAGTCCAAGCGATTTCAGAGAAAAAATTGATACCAAAGACAGTTCTTTTTGTTTTGCCAGTAATACAGACTTCTTCATTAAAAATATCTTTACAACACCCCTTTTAATTGAAGAATCTAATTAATTCATAAGCCTATATAATCCGTTTACTTTTCCCCCTTGAAAAGCTAAACAAGTGAAGGGGTTTGTTTTCACCTTGAGGTGACCTCAAGAAGGCCTTAGGACACTTTGGATATAGCATCATAGTGGTTCTCCAGCTTCCTTCTGTTTGCACCTCTGCCGTTGTGTTTTTTTTCCCTGTTATGATTATTTTATCTCTCATATAGGTCCAAGGTCAAATTAGCCTTTTGTGTCATGGAACACTGAGCTTTGGGTTGGCACGCTACGCGATGTCAGAGTTTGAGTTATTGGCAGAAGAGCTTTTGATGAGTGATTCTGTGATTAAGGTAAGTGGTTGAATCTCCTTGTAAGTACAGATGTTGTTTCGTTATCATTGTAATGCCCCCAAGCTATTTTCTTTAGTTATATGGAAGTGTTCACGGAGTGTTCCAATTGGAAACTCCTTTTCACATCTATTTTTCGTCTACAAGTGTCTTGATAAACTCTCACTATGGTGAATTCAGATTTATATGGTCCAATGAAAGCAAGACTGCGGGTGGTGCAAATTTACTTTGTTAATTTCATTGATGATTGCTCAAGAATCATTTTATACTGCTCTTTGGAGTGTCAAAACTTTTGATGCATATACTTGTATTAACCACTGGAAACATCAACACATAATACAACTACATATTGCAGCATGCATGTTTTTCTGAAGATTGTGCAACCTTCAATGTTTTCCTAAAGCTATACATGAATGTTGAGCTAACATCTTAGCTAACAATCAGTTTTCCACTTCTCACTGTTCTGTTGTAATATACCCTAACAACAGCTTAACTAACCATTAACCATAAAGATCTCCTTAGAGTCTTGCATTTTCTGGTACTGTGATATAAAAGCATAAAAATAATATAAATTAAAGAAGAAAGGCTCCATGGGTAACCACAGCTGAATAGACTGAAGCAGGCTTCTTTAGCTTTAGTACCAGCTTTTCACACTGCTATATCTTTGCTTCTTGTACTTAAAAGTGACTCTCCTTTTACTATAGTTGCCAAAAGCTGTCAAGTATCACAACAACTCACTGAATGTAAGTTGAAAAATCATCCTTGGTCAGTTATCTTGAGAATCTTCTATATCTAGCATTACATGATCTAGAGTTATATATCTGTACATCAAAACGATTTAGTATTCTAGCTTAGATGTTGGCTATAATATATCTATACATCAAAACGATTTAGGATTCTAGCTTAGATTAGATGTTGGCTATAATTGTTTTGGTTACTGGAAAAAAATGGTTACAATAATAGTGAAGATGAATCTTAATTTTGTGCAATGTGCAGCACCAGTTTTAAAACTGCGCTCCAACACCTCGTCTTTATTGCAAAAATGATTTGCATGTGTTGGAGAAAAAGTAGAGTTTATATTTCTCTTTCCTTGATTATTTTGGGTTCATAAGCAGCCAAAAGATTTGGGATCTGTTGTGTATAATGTTTCTACTAGAATATGAGTAAAAATAAGAATAGTATATAGAAATCCTACTTGGAAAAGGATTATAATATAGTGTTTATAAATAGGATCTCGATGTAATTGTGTAAACACACAATTCAATAATATTTTTCTCCATTAATTCTCACAGGGTATATTAGAGTGTTAGTGAGAAATTTTAGAAAAGAAAACCCAGTCACTGTGCGTCAATTCCGGTGACTGATTTGTGTCCTTTTTTATTTTGTGGGTTGTGTGAAAATTACACCACCACCAAGAGGATCGGGAAGCTCAACAGACAAAAAACCCGACGAAAATCGCCGGGATAATACCAGCCACACGCCGACACGTGCCTGCTGGAATTCTAAAATTCCAGCGAGATCTAGTCACGCGCCGATGCGTGAACCCATTTCCAATCGAATTTTTGAGTAGTTCTTTTTTTGTTGGGGTCGCTGAACCATTTCCACTCTGACCAGTTACTATTTTTTCAGATTCCGGCAATATTTGAAGATTCCAACCGCCGGAATCCTAATATCGGCGACCTCAATTTTTTTTTTCTTTTCTGCACATCCAGATCCTGTTTCTTGGTGTTTTCATATTAAAATTTCCAAGATGTCTTTTGGGTATGATGTTTTTGGTCCCAAAACTTCTAGAATCGAAAGTTCAAGTCCTATGATCACTTCCGAACCATTAATGGGAAGTTCAAATTATTTAGCCTGGGCTTCCTCGGTTGAGTTGTGGTGCAAAGGTCAAGGTGTCCTAAATCACTTAACGAACAAGACTAGTGTGGTAGATGAAAAGGCAAAATCTAGCGCGGAATATGCGAAAGCTAAAGAACAATGGGAGAAAGTTGACGCTCAATTATGTAGTCTCTTATGGCGACCTATTGATTCCAAGTTGATGCCCTTGTTTCGTCCATTCTAGAAGTGTTATTTAGTTTGGGAAAAGGCTCGTGCTTTATACACTAATGACATATCTCGTTTTTATGATGTGATATCTCGAATCACCAATGTGAAGAAACAAGAATCCGATATGTCTACTTACTTGGGACAAGTACAAGCAGTCATCGAAGAATTTGATGCATTGATGCCCGTCACTGTGGATGTGGAAAAACAAAAAGAGCATAGACAAATGTTGTTTTTAGTTCTTACACTTGCTGGACTTTCTACTGATCATGATGTTGTACGTGATCAGATTTTAGCTAGTCCTACGATTCCTACAATTGATGAGTTATTCTCTCGTCTGCTTCGTCTTGCCGCGCCTCCCAATCACAAAGTGATTTCATCACCCGCTGTTGACTTCTATTCTTGCATCTCAAATCATAGAAAAACAAACATATCAGCCTGTGGAAAATCGGCGAGGATGAGGTCGTTTCGAAAAATCTCGATCGAAATGTAGTTATTGTCATAAAGTTGGACACACTCAGGATATATGTCGTAGTTTGCATGATCCACCACCCAGTTATGATTAAAGGAATATAATGAGTTCCTTCAGAATCGAGCAAGTAAGCAGATATCTCCACAGCCTAATCAACCATCCAATAGTGCACATAATGCCCAAACAGAATATGATGAGTTCCTTCAAGTATCAAGTAAGTAAGCAGACATCTCCACGAGTAGCCTCGGTTGCCCAGCCTGATGCTTCTGTTGCTGGTAATCCTTTTGCTTGTATTTCACAGTCTAGTACTCTTGGATCATGGGTTGTGGACTCAGGTGCTTCTGATCATATTTCTGGTAACAAACCACTTTTGTCTGATATTGTTTATTCACAATCACTTTCTACTATTACTTTAGCCAATGAGATCCGAACACAACCAAAAGGAGTTGGACAAGCCAAACCCCTATCTTCTGTAACTCTAGACTCTGTTCTTTATGTCCCTGGTTGTCTTTTTAATCTTGCATCTCTTAGTCGTCGTTTGACACGTGCCCTTCATTGTAGCATAACTTTTTTTGATCACTCTTTTCTAATGCAGGACCGCATTACGGGACAGACAGTCGGTTGGTGCAGGACATGAATCACAAGGCCTTTACCATCTTACCTCTTCAAATCCTTTCACAACATGCTTCGTCACAGACCCTCCAGACTTAATTCATAAACATTTGGGACATCTGAGTCTATCTAAGCTACAAATGATGGTTCTTGATTTGTCTAGTTTATCCACATTAGATTGTGAGTCATGTCAACTTGGGAAACACACCCGTGCTACTTTCTTCAGCGTCTATTTTCTCATTAGTTCATTCTGATGTTTGGGTACTCGTAGAGTCAGTTCACCTATAGGTTTTCGTTATTTTGTTAGTTTCATTGATGATTTTGCAAGATATACTTGGATTTTCTTAATGAAAGATCGTTCTGAGATATTTTCTTTAATCAAAACTTTTTCTACTGAAATACAAACTCAATTTGGTGTTTCTATTCGTACTTTTCGTTGTGATAATGCCTTAGAATACTTATCCTCTCAGTTTCAGGAGTTTATGACTCATCAAGGAGTTGTTCACCATACATCTTGTTCGTACACCCCTCAGCAAAATGGTATAGCAAAAAGAAAAAATAGGCATTTTCTTAAGACTGCTCTCTCTTTTCTCATTGAATTTCATGTTCCGTTGCATTTTTGGGGCGATGTAGTCCTCACATCTTGTTATCTAATTAATAGAATGCTATCATCTTCCATTCAGAATAAGGTTCCCTATTCTATATTGTTTTCACAATCTCTATTTTATCCCCCCCTCGTGTCTTTGGGAGCACATGCTTTGTTCATAACTTAGCCCCTGGAAAAGATAAATTAACCCTCGTGCTCTTAAGTGTGTTTTCCTCTCGAGTTCAAAAAGGGTATCGTTGTTATTCACCGAATCGTCGTTGCTACTTTATGTCTGCTGATATCACTTCTTTTGAATCTCGACGTTACTATATATCTTCTGATCATCCTGATATCTTTGAGATTTTACCCATTTCTCTAGTCTTACCCTCACCATCCTTGGTTCCAGTCTTACCTGCACCATCCTTGGTCCTACTCGTATCTCCAAACTTACCCGAACCAACCTTTGAGGAATCAACGGTTACTTCTACGTCTCCAGCTGCAGTGCCACCACTTCTGACTTATCATCGTCGTCCGCATCCACCATTAGTCCCAGATGATTCATGTCATGCGTTGGACGCTGTTCCTACTGCAAACTTGCCTTCTCCTAGCCAATCAGTTGCACTTAAAAAAGGTATGCGTTCCACCCGTAATGCTAACCCACATTATACTTTTTTGAGTTATCATCGTTTATCATCACCCCATTATGCTTTTGTGTATCCTCTTTGTCCTCTATTTCCATCCTCAAGACTATAGGTGAAGCACTTTCTCATTCAGGATGGAAGCAGGCTATGTTAGATGAGATGTCTGCTTTACATACAAGTGGTACATGGGAGCTTGTTTCCCTTCCTTCAGGTAAATCTATTGTTATGCAGTCAAAGTTGGTCTAGACGGTCAGGTTGATCAGGTTGATCGGCTTAAGGCTTGCCTTGTTGCCAAAGGATACACACAAATATTTGGGCTTGATTACAATGACACTTTCTCTCCAGTGGCTAAAATAGCATCTGTTCCTCTTTTCCTATCCATTGCTGCCGTTCGCCATTGGCATCTTTATCAGTTGGATATTAAGAATGCTTTTCTGCATGGTGATCTTGAGGAAGAAGTCTATGTGGAGCAACCACCTGGTTTTGTTGCTAGGGGGAGTCTAGTAGCCTTGTATGTCGATTGCGCAAGTCACTCTATGGTCTGAAACAGTCTCCTCGAGCTTGGTTTGGAAAATTCAACGCAGTAATTCAGCAGTTTGGCATGATCCGTAGTGGAGCTGATCACTTAGTGTTTTTCGACATTCTCAACCAAATGTGGTTTATGTTGATGATATCGTTATCACCGGCAATGATGAAGATGGTATCACTAAATTGAAGCAACATCTCTTTCAACATTTTCAGACCAAAGACCTCGGTAGGCTGAAGTATTTTCTAGGTATTGAGGTTGCTCAATCCAGATCAGGTATTGTTATTTCTCAACGCAAGTATGCGTTAGACATTCTCGAGGAGACAAGAATGATGGGCTGTAGACCCATTGACACTCCTATGGATCCAAATGCTAAACTTTTACCAGGACAGAGGAGCCACTCAGTGAGCCTGAAAGGTATAGGCGGTTGGTTGGAAAGTTGACTTATCTCACCGTGACAGGACCTGACATATCCTTTCACCGTGACAAGACCTGACATATCCTTTCCCGTGAGTGTTGTAAGTCAGTTTATGACTTCCCCCATGATAGTCACTGGGATGCAGTTCTTGGTTTTCTGCGATATATAAAGTCGGCTCCCGTTAAAGGACTAAACTTTGAGGATCGAGGTCACGAGCATATCATTGGATACACAGATGCTGATTGGGCAGGATCACCCTCTGATAGATGTTCTACCTTCGGATATTGTGTTTTAGTAGGAGGTAATTTGGTGTCTTGGAAGGGTAAGAAACAAAGTGTGGTTGCTCGATCTAGTGCGGAAGCAGAATATCGAGCAATGACTGTAGCAACTTGTGAGCTAGTTTGGATTAAGCAGTTGCTAAGAGAATTAGTATTTGGAGAAACCGGCAAGATGGAACTTGTATGTGATAATCAAGCTGCCCTTCATATCGCTTCAAATCCAATGTTTCACACATAGAGATTGATTGTCAGTTTGTCGGAGAAAAGATACTCTCAGGAGATATTGTTACAAAATTTGTGAAGTCAAGTGATCAACTTGCAGATATCTTCACCAAGCTCCTCATCGGTCCTCGTATTAATTACATTTGTAACAAGCTAGGTACTTCTGATTTGTATGCACCAGCTTGAGGGGGAGTGTTAGAATATGAGTAGAAATAAGAATAGTATATAGAAATCCTACTTGGAAAAGGATTGTAATATAGTGTCTATAAATAGGATCTCATGTAATTATGTAAACACACAATTCAATAATATTTTTCTCCATTAATTCTCCATTATTTTGGGTTCATAAGACGCCAATGACTTGGGATCTTTTGTATATTGTTCCTTATTTGATTGTTGTATAATGTTTCTATCATGATTAAGAATTCGAGGAAGGGTTGTCATAATTATTTATTGAGACGAAGAGAAACTGGAATTTTATTTACTGACGATGTATGGTCTAACTTACTGCTTCTTTTCTCGTCATGTTATATGCTCTGTACCAACTTCATCCAGTCTAAGTTTTGCTTGTATGGTTTTATGCTTACTTTAGTTTCTTTGGCATTATAAGTTCTTCACTGTGCTTCTAGAAGACCAGAAGCATGTTCCAGTTGCAGCTCTTGTACTCATTGTCCCCAATGCTGTGTTTTGTATTATGTAGTTCTGAAGTTTTTGCAGTGAATGTTATTTGACTTGTTTTTTTTTCAGGTTTTTGGAGCACTACGAATGTCTGTCAAAATGTTTCTGATGTGGAATTCAAAAATGGTAATTGATGGTGGTGGAGATCAAAATGTTGAGACAACAATGGTCGAAGCTAGTAACCTAATTGTTCTTAAGGTGCTCTTTCTTTTTCGTTTGCTGTTTTTCTTGGTTGTCTTCACAATTGTTCATTTGAGATGTCTTCTAAATGCCATCTAATGCAGGAGTCATCTCAAATTCGTTCGAATGCAAATCTTGGAGTGCATGGCCAAGGGTTGCTGAATTTATCTGGACCAGGAGATGCGATTGAAGCTCAAAGACTAGTACTGTCTTTGTTTTACAGCGTCAATGTGAGCAGAAATCTTGTTCTGTATCCTACTGTTTCTGTTCTTTGTAGATGATGTGCAATAGATTTCTAACTGGTTCTACACTTGCTTTCTCTCGACACACTTGATTTTTCTTCCTCATTTGATCTTTTATGTGTTTTAGTATCAGTATATGGATTTTTACATCGCGGTTAGTATTTTCCTATTCCTCGCCACCTTTCTGTGAATATCAGATGCATGATAATGTATGCCATGGTCTTCACGTACACATCTGCATATCTGCTGTTAGTGTTCCACTTTTCTCACTCGCAAGGTCGTAACTAAGCATCTTCTTTCCTCAGTTTTTCACCTGGTCTATGTTCTGACTCAGCTCCTTAGACCTGAGGAGTTTGGTATTCCAGTTCTGGAACCTCATGTGTCGGTTGAGTTGATCATTTTTTTCTATGTATTATACTACTTTTTAATTTTCTTGCCCTATTTTCTCTTGTCACATGCAGATTGGGCCTGGATCCGTTTTGCGTGGTCCTTCACGAAACGCCACAGCGGATGCTGTGTGAGTTCCTAATTACTCCTTGTTCCTCCCCCCCTACTGTCTCTTACCCTAGATGCTTCTTTGATTTGCTAATGGGATATTTGGTGCTTGGTAGGAAACCAAAGTTGAACTGTGATAGTCCAGGTTGTTCTTTTGAATTGCTCCACCCTCCTGAAGACTGCAATGTGAACTCTTCACTGTCCTTTACTTTACAGGTGTGCGGTTATCGACCCACTACCAAAATAGAAGTCTTTATATAATATGTGCCTAGATTGTACACTACACTTGTGCAACTCTAATACTTCTTTTATCTGCAGATCTGTCGAGTTGAGGATATTCTTGTTGAAGGCCTCATAGAAGGATCTGTTGTTCATTTCCACAGAGCAAGGACTATAGATGTGCAACCTTATGGAATTATTAGCACATCGGGAATGGGTCTGATCTTAATTTCCTTCAGTTTATATTTGATGTGATTGTCTTAGTTTTTTTCTTTTTTGTCAACCCCTTGTTTTTAGTATCTATAGGCTTTTGTTCGGCAGGGTTTAGTCATTGCTCGGATGGAATGTTGCGCACGTTCATCTTTAGGATATTAAAAATGTCTGATAAGCTTGAGAAAAACTAGTGATATATACTATTCAATGCTTTTAGAGTTCAAATTTCTTTGTTAATAAAAGATTTTACCTTAAATAAAGAACCGCAAAATTTAGATGCAAATTTCAATAATCCATCAAACAAATCAAACTACAACAATTTACTTAATCTATTTCTAATTGAATCATATATAACCTCATTGTTCACCTATTCCATTTTGTTGTCTCCATAGGTTGCACTGGGGGAGTAGGCCAAGGAAAGGTTCTGAGCAATGGTCTTGGTAGCGGTGCTGGTCATGGCGGTGAAGGCGGATATGGATATTATAATGGGAGCTGCATTGGGGGTGGCATGACATATGGAGATCCCAGTTTGCCATGTGAACTCGGCAGTGGAAGTGGGACTACTAGCCTAGCTGGATCAACTTCTGGTGGTGGTGTTCTGGGTAAGTTTGAGGTTGTCCCAACTTCAACTTTCTTCCCTGTGGTAGCTTTATCATAATTAAAACACCTGATATTCTGTATATGAGAAGTGACAAACCTGCAGGCGGATGATAAATTATACTCCCTCTGTGTGTGGCACGCTTGCCTTTTTGGTCCGTCCCCCCAAAAATGTCACCTTTATTTGGCAACTATTTAATGGCATCCTCCCCATTTTATCCTTATTGGGTCCCATTTAACAAGATTAGTCAACTAATAAAGAGTAGCTTAACAAAGTCTTCTCCTATTTCTTAAACTCCGTGCCCAGTGAAATGATGCCACATAAATTGGGACAGTGGGTGTATTTGGTAATGAAACAAATTGCATAAACATCTATTGCTTTACTGATTTTGTATTGTAAGTGTGAAATTCTTCATATGACTTGAAGTCTCCTCCATATGTGTAGTAGTATCATTATCATGGCATGCCGTGGACCTAGGTGCAAAATGGCAATGTATGCTTTGTAATGCAGAAATTTAATGCTAAGCTGCAACAGTTTTAAATGCCATTTCTTTTGGTCGCATCTATAGAAAGAGCCTTCTTTTTTTTTTTAAATGATAACATATCTATAGCGAGAGCGTTCCATTCTATTGAGGTCAGACCAACTCTGCATTCATTCTTTTTTGATCCCCAAAACAGATTTTATTGGACGAATTGATCACCTCAATTACTTAAATTTCGAAGGGAAGATATCTCATTCGAATTCCCCCTGTATGAGTGGTATAAATAGGTAGAGTATCTGCCAAAATATATGGTTAAATTTTGAAGGGAAAATGTCTCATTCAACTTTCCCCTCCATGAGTGGTACACATAGGTGGAAAGCTTTCCAAATTTATGGTTCTTTCCAAATACTATGCAATTATATATGTACTAGTACATGCCTCACTAGTGCACCAAAACTTAACCAGTACAAAACCATTTTCCACACTTCCCAAGCTTCCCCTTTTCTTCTAAGTATCTGCATATTAGACAAAGGTTGTTTTGTCACATGCTCCTACATGTCTACTCCTTTATCAGAAAACCCAGCTTAATGTAACATCCTTTACTGTAGTGTGTAATGTTCGATGTTTTAAGACACAGTAGTGTCCACCATAATTGATGAGCAACCAAAACTGTTGTAACAATTGGTCCACTTCTCTCAAGCAGTTCTATGTGTATGTTGTGACACTACTAGTTACTCCTTTTTCTAATTGAGTAATAGTTACAGATGATTTCTGTGGTTGGCCAAACTAGTTTGGGGTTGGGGCATAGTTGAGTGTTCCTTGATTAACGATTATTGGTTTTTTAAAGATGGTGTAGCAAAAAAGGGTTGGAAAATGTTTCTCAATTTTTTTTTTAAATCATGCATAGGTGGACTTTAATTAGCCAACTTACAATAAAAAATCTGCATAAATCAAAATTCAAAAACCTAAACAAAATTCAAAAACCTAAAATATCTCAAAAAACTAAAACAACCTACTAAAAACTTAAAATTCAAATCATCCTAAACCTTGCAACTTAATATGCTAAAAAATTACTGAACTAACGTGAATTTCAACAAAGATCTCGGGTCTTCGTGTTTTCCATATTTGGCTATAATTGTATCCAAATCTAATGCTACTACTTTCGTTGAGCTCCTCTTTTTCTTCACTTCTCCCAATTAAGGTCCAAATACCTTTTCTTTAAAAAAATCAAAAAGTTACATTAATAAGTGCACCAAGTCGGTGTCAAAAAGTAAGTACAAATTGTGCGTGTGACTCTGCTGGAGACAATTGTCTTCCACCAAGTTTTCCCAACGTATGATAAAAAAGTATCTTCTCCTTACACCAGAAGTACAAGTGAAATGGAAATCCTCTTTCCCGTCAAAGGCAGAGCCAACCCTCTTTAAAATATACTATTTATACATGATTAAAATTATTTTTTATGTAGTTATAGTAGGTGTTGAACCCCCATCGACTGAGTTTTCTTTGAATATTGAACCCCCTTACTTGAAATTCTGGCTCCGCCTCTGTTTCCTGTGAGCTCCCTCACTGGCTTTCTTTCCTCCTAAATGGGAAGGAAATCTTTCTTTATTTCTGGGGACAAATCGTTCGAAGTGTGTGAAGAAAGCGATGGCTGGTTTGTTTGGGTTGAGTGTGGACGGAGGGTTTGCAACCAGATTAAGTTTGATGAGAACTTAAGATGGGTTTGCGAGCAAATGCAACAGGCGTCGTGTGGGTACGGGAATCTTTACAGGAGGTGGGGAAGGAAGATTCAAAATTATCGTTACAGTGTGTACCAATATTTTAATAGCTATGAAAGATACATAAGAATCGAAACAAGGAAAGGGGAAGGGAAATCAATAATAATAATACCAGAAGCAGGTTACAACAAGGGTTGGGGAGACATAACAGGGAAGATACTACATTCTCTGGGAGAAGCACCCACTTACAAGTACAGGAAATTCACAAATCTGCAAAATAAATCTTTTCTCAATGCTGCTGAAATTACTGATTGGCCTAATCTTCAGGGAGGAAAAACTGAAAGTCACCAACGAAACCACTGGTGAAAACTTCCTCTTTCTCCCAGAATGCTTAGTCGGATGCTTCAATGACCCTTTCCACCGGAGCCTCAATACTGAAATTATTCAAAAGTGGTTTACTTCCAGATGGCAGGTGACAGCTGGTTTGAGGATAACTTCCATGGCACACAATAAATTTCTGTTCGAGTTTCCTTCGAAACAAGAGGCTGCTAGGGTGAAAGCAGGTGATTGGTTTTGGAATGGTCGACATCTTCAATTAGAATGGTGGTCGCCGGAATTCGGGACCTCTCCGGTGGGGCACGGAGCAGACCATAGATGGCTTAAAGTGTTTGGTATTCCTCTTCACAGATGGAAAATGAACACTTTTCGCTATATCGAAGACCTATGTGGTGGATTTATTGGCATAGATGAAGATACAAAGAGTAGAGTGCATTTATTTTGGGCTCGAATATGCGTGAAAGCCTCTGCCACTGAAACCCCCAAAACCCCCAGTGAAGCCGTTCTAGTGCTGGGTGATTTGAGATTTGGAATCTCTATCTTGGAGGACAAATTAGTGGATCTAAAGGTCGCCAGGGATGGAGCAACAGTTGCTACCGTGACGGAGCGAGATACGGGATTGGATAAGGCATCCTCGAGCCAAGCGAAGGATCTGTAGCAATACCTACTGGTCTATAGCAAAGAATACAGGGGTTCAGAGAACTTTAACTCAAATAAATTTCCGGTGGACCCCAATCTTAAAACAAAGCAGTTGTCTCAAAACCCTAATCCCAGATATAACAAAGTGGCGGCTAAACAATTGGGCCAAAAACTAGACAACTCATATATTATTCAAAAGGACCAAGGCCCAAAACATCTTCCAGGAGAAAATTTGAGAAATAGTTGGCAAAAAGGGGGAAACTACAGAAATAGCCTCAAAATAAGGTGACTTTCAAATTTTGACCTCAAATAAAAAAAGCTTCATAAAAATAGCCTTTAACTATTAAGTGATATATTTTCAGACAAAATTGCCCCTGACTAATGGAGTAAATTCCATAGATGATCCTCATAATGGATAACAACTTCATACATTCATCTTTCAACTTTTATTTTTTTCTCTTTTTAATTTTACTTTGATTTTTATTTTTTCTTTTCTCTTTTTATTTTTGTATTTTCTCAACCCTTACCTTTTTCCTTTTTTCCACTCAACTCCTTTTTTTTTCTTTTTTATTTTACTTTGATTTTTTATTTTTTCTTTCCTTTTTTTTTTTTGTTCCTTTTTAGTTTTTTTTCAACCCTTACTTTTTTTATTTACTCCTCTCAACGTCTACTTTTATAAAAAAGGCTTTTTTTTATTTTTCTTTGATTTTTATTTTTTCTTTTCTTTTTTTTCTTCTTAAGTTTTTCTCGGCCTTTATTTTTATTTTATCTTTTTTTTTTCTTCTTTTTATCAACCTTTATTTTATTTTCCATTCTCTCTCAAGTTCTACATTTTCTTTGATTTTTTATTTTTTAATATCTTTCTTTATTTTTTTTTAGTAATTTTTATTATTTTTTTTTCTTTTCTTCGATTTCTTCCAATCAAGTTATATTTCATGAGCAAGAGTTGACACTATCTCATTATAAAGGCAAGACTTATGACTTTCAAACAACAAGCTACGTTTCATGGGCAAGAATTTACACTGTCATATTGTAGAGGCAAGACTTATGACTTTCAAATAACAAGTTATGTTTCTTGGGCAAAAGTTGACACTACCACATTGTGTTTTGATTTATAAGATGTTCTATAACTCTTATCTTAGAGGCAAGACTTAGCTCAAGGATTTTTAATAAACAACAAATTATGCCCCACAGACAAGAGTTGACTCAACTATGTTATGTTTTCATTTATGTGATGTTCTACAACTATTACCTTAGAGGCAAGACTTAGCTCAAGGACTTTCAAACTACAAATTATGCCCCACAGGCAAGAGTTGACACTACCACGTTGTGTCTTTCTTTATGAGATGTTCTACAACTCTTGCCTTAGAGGCAAGACTTAGCTCAAAAACTTTTAAACTATGACACTACCATGCTATTTCTTCATTTATGAGGTTCTACAACTCTTGCCTTAGAGGCAAGACTTAGCTCAAGGACTTTCAAACTACAAATTATGCTCCACCGGTAAGAGTTTACACTATCACGTTATGTATTTATTTAGGAGATGTTCACAACTCTCGCCTTAGAGACACGACTTATCCCAAGAATTTTCAAACAAGTTACGTATATTGGGCAAGAGTCAACACTAACACATTGTGTTTTTTACTCATGAAATTCTCTTTTAACTCTTGTGTTAGAGGCAAGATTCAGCCTAAGGATCATCAAACAAGAAGTTATGCCCCTTGGGCAAGAGTTAACACCGCCACGTTTTGTATTAATTTATGAGATGTTTTATAACTTTTCCCTTAGAAACAAGACTTAGACCAAGAACTTTCAAGTAACAAGTTGTACCCCATGGGCAAGAGTTGATATTATCACATTGTGTTTTGATTTATGAGATATTTTATAACTCTTGGCTTAGAGACAAGACTTAACCCAAAGACTTTCAAATAACAAGTTACACTCCATGGGTAAGAATTAACACCACCACATTATGCTTTGATTTATGAGATGTTCTATAACTCTTGCTTTAGAGGCAAGACTTAGTCCACGGACTTTTAAACAAAAAGTTACGCTTCACAGATAAGATTTGACGCTACCACATTGTGTCATAATTTATGAGATGTTTTATAAATCAAGGACTTTTAAACAGCAAGTTATGCCCCATGGGTAAGAGTTGACGCTACCACATTATTTTTTGATTTATGAGATGTTTTATAACTCTTGCCTTAGAAGCATGACTTAAGGATTTTCAAACAAGTTATGCTCCACAAACAAGACTTGACACTATCACATTATGCCTTGATTTATGAGTTGTTCTATAATTTTTGCCTTGGAGGCAACACTTATCCCAAAGAACTTCTTAACAACAATTCATGTCCTTAAATTTGCATTGATGACAAAAAAAAGATCCCTTTGCAGATTATCCAATTTTTTATTTATTAGCAAAATATAATAGAAATTGAGAAAAAAGAAACAAGAGATTAAAAAAAATAGAAAAATAAAAAAAAAAGATTAAGAAAAAAGAGAAGAATTAAAAAAATTGAGAAAAACAAAAATGAGAGGAAAAAAATAAAAATAAAGTTTAAGAAAAATGAGGAAAAAAGGAGATGATAAAAACAAAAAATAAAAGAAAAATAAATGTTGAGACAAATGAATTAAAAAAAGAAAAAAAAATGAAGAAATAAATAATGTTTAAGAAAAAAGAAAAAAGAGAAAAAAATAAATGTTGAGATAAATGAATTAAAACATGGAAATAAAATTAAAGGAAGAATCAAAAAGTGAAAATAATAAAAATAAAAATAGAATTTTAGAGACAAATGAATATGGAAAATTTAAAAATATTTGAGGTGTAGAGGGGTAAAAAATTGTACTTGTACTGTACTTAAAAAGAAAAGGCTAGTCTTTAAAGACTTTTTTTATTAAGGTCAAAAATCCAAAGTCACCCACTATTGGGGCTATACCATGTAATTTCTCGGGCAAAAAGACCTTTTTTTGACCCATGTTCTCATAAAAGAAGTCCGTTAAGACTTGAGAATTATTTTGACCCACTCACTGAAGAAATAAAGAACGCAAAAGATGGGAAAATTAAGATGACACCTTCAAGGGTGGCAAGCGACTTATCATTTCAACTTGATAATGAAGCAGATTACGAAACAGAGCCGATGGCCATGATAATTCTAAGACCTATGCAGCCAAGCGATTTTGTAACAGTAAACAGTTTCGATGCTGAATATTCCTCCAGTGATAATCTTCTCCTTCCTTAATTTGAAGCTTGGACATTCTTCTACTCAAGTCACTCGCTCCCCTTCCCCTCTTGTAGTTGATACTTCAAGATGGACTAAAACTGTGATGTACAAGGCATGCAAAGCCTTTGGGATTAATACAGTGGGGTTTGAACATGAAATTCTCGATATGGTCCTACGAATGGAGCGAAAGAGGCAATCACAAATTGAGCAGCGAAAAGCATCCTCCAACACCAGAAACAAGGGGACAAAGAAACAGTCTTTAGAGCTTGAGAGGTTGAGTTGGGGTATGAATTTAGAGGGTAGAAAGTCAAGTGATCGGGACAAGACCTACAAAGCCTTCTTTGAATGAAGATTAAAATATTAAGTTGGAATGTGCGGGGGCTGAATAAGGCCGATAAGTGAACTACAATCAAATCTCTCATCCATAAATGGAAAACAGATATAGTATGTTGATAAGAAACAAAAGTGGCAGAATGGACTCCTTTTCATATTAGACAAGTCTAGGGGAACCACTGGGTAGAATGGGCGGAGCTAAAGCCAAATGGAAGAAGTGGCGGCATTATTGTACTATGGGACAAAAGATTCTGGTCTAAATTGATGTGCAACTTGGGGCATATACCATTTCTTGTATGTTGGAAAGCTCTCACGACCTCTTCAGGTGGTGTGAAGTGCTTCACAGGGGTTCATGGACCCACTCAAACCCTAAGAGGGAAGAACTATGGCATGAATTGGCAGCTATCAGAGGTCTTTGGGATGAACAGTTGGTGATAGGAGGTGATTTCAATGTTTGTATGTATGAAAGTGAAAGATACAACTGCGATCAAGGGCCATGAAATCTTTCACAGACACCATTCAAGACCTGGGCATCATTGATCTACCATTACAGAGGGCTCATTATACATGGTTCAGAGGGGGGTGACTCAATGCAAGCTTCTAGAATCGACAGATTCCTAATCTCTTCAGAAAGGGATGCAAACTTCAATGCTATCAAGCAGTTAGCTCTGCCAAGTGATACGGGACAGCCACCAACACTCGATAACAAGATGGAAACACACGATAACAAGATGGAAACTAAGCTATGGTAGCAACACCAAACCGAGAACATAAGAAACAAACACAACAAATGCGATAAAGTAAGACAGATAGTGAGACATACACTATTACAAGAAGTAGGAACTAAAGGATGTATCAAATCCTAGAACCCGTAAGACTTACAATAGTAACACCACACTCTTACGTAGACACAAGAGGGAATCCACCCCTCAAGCACCGACGTTTCTCGCCAAAATGCAATACTAGTGATTCCATACTAAGTGCTACCCTAGTTACGGTTTTCACTCTCTCAAGAGATGAGTTCTTTCAATCATTCATCTTTCAAAAAACTAAGTGAAATAAACCTAATAAGTGTTTATTTATGGGCTATTACATAAAGGGAAGAAAAAAACAAGATGCCCTTAATGAAAGAGGGGAGGCCATGGTGTGTTAAAACATCATGTGCAATCTCTTAAATGCCCTTCAAGAAGGGGGCAGCCATTGAGTGTTTGGACTAGATGAATGGGACGCCTCTTCAAAGCACTCCAAAGCCGTGGTTCTTCAAGCTTCAAGATGTGAAATCCCTTAGGGCTCTCGGGTAGGTATCAAGGAAGGCTCCCAAGCGACCTTCCAAACTTGGAATTACTTTATTGTATGCTCGAAACGGGTCCTCCATGCATGTCCTTGTACCCTCAATGTGACCAAAGCTTGAATCCTCATGCCTTGGCCTCGAATGATGTCATCAAAAACTACTAGGGCCATTTGTATTGTATCATCCTCCCCTTTTTGAAAAGGATTCGACCTCGAATCCAAACCTTGCAAGACCAAAGAGAAGACAAACAAGCACATTCTTATGACATGAGTGTTAGAGTTAGCACAATAAATAACATCATCATGCCACGACGGTACATACTTGAAATATAACTACGAATCCTTTGTCTTGGTTAAGAAAAGTTTAGTAAGAATGTTACAAAGGAATTGACTATGACAAGTAACATGAGATAAAGAAACTACAAAGGTCTCAATGGTATTACTAAGTCCGAAAGGTAAGGCTACCCTTGTCTTAGGAACCAGAAGGCACAATTGTTTCATTACCTCTTTAAGTGGCCTCATCAATCGTGGTGTCACTATTGGTCTCAAAGTCCACCAATCCCTTATAGCATTGTCATTTAAACAAGTGGACTAACCAACTAAACCCCTACCTCTACTTAATGCAAACCCGAAACTAACATGGATGTCATCATTGGCAAAGAGGTAGTATAGAAAAGAATTAAGTGTAAAGGCATGCATGGGTGAAGACAAAGCATTTAAGCATGTACACGCTCTTTCCTTCAAACAAATATACAACTTGGTATCCACAAGTTGGGATTCATGCAATTTAAGCATAAGTGTGTCAAGCAAGGATGCACACTTAGTAACATTACCCCAAAGAGTCAATGGCACCTTTGCCCCCTTGGGTTGTTAAGAAGGACTACACATTCCTTACTCTTAAGAGTACTCTCATCTTTCAAAAAGAGATTTCCATCTTTACGAGGAATGTTGTCACACCATAGTGGGTTAGCATATAGGCTATAGCCTTCAAAATAAGCTATACCATCACTCTCACCACTAGGTTCATTAGGAGTGTTTATATCATTTTCAAACAAGACATTATACCTAAAGAGAGCATGATCTATCCCGCGGGCAGATTTGGAACAAGCAAGTTCACTCTCTAAAAGGTCATTATCAAGTTTCAAAGAGGTTTCCAAGCACATGATTATCCCTATGAGCCAAGCAAACATTATAATCTCTATCAAAGGACAAGTTCACGGGTTCACTCCTATAAACATTTTCATTTACATGATTTCGATGAGCAAAACTAATAATAAGACTTTCATTACTCAATATGCTCAAAGAATCATCTCCAATCTCGTGATCAACTCTATCAACATCATCACTAACTTGAGCCCTCTCAAACACATCATACACATGCTCAAGTAGTGGACTATGTTCGTGAGTATGTTAATCATTACACACATCCTCACTAGACTCACCTTGATTTTCACAAGGGTCAACTAGTGTGTGAATACTCTTATGACATGGCAATAGAACCTTATTCAAGTTAAAAGTGCTAGCACTAGATGGACACAAATTATTCTTACGAGAAGAATCAATTTTGTCATCTATAGGATCAACCAGTGCTTGCTTACTTTACAATAAAAATTAGATCTTCTTGCAACCTAGCAATTCTAAGAGTGTCACAAAGGGAAGACTCATGCAATCCTTCTTTAGGCAAACCACCAACTACATCCACTTGGCTACTACTAGCCACATCACAACATTCTAAAATTGTAGGAGTGTCGAAGATAGCATTTTTACCTTGTAGATCATATGAGTGCGGCCTTTACCTTGGTGTGTGTCTTGGCAGCCCACTTGCTCCTTTGGAAAAGAGTGATTGGAGTTCCTTTGACCTTCCATGCGACCTAACCTTTCATTTATTGATGACAAGTCCGTGTGTAACCTTTCACACTTACGGTTGAGAGCTTCAAGGTAGGCCAAGATAGTATGGGCAACATTCTTATCCATGAGACCTAAGAAAGAAAATAAAAAAAACAGACAGACACGTTAGCTCAAAAAAGTATCCTCACCACGCTCTCACACTTTTGATCACCTCACACTTGGTTTCACAAGTGTTGTAAGTCGGCCTGTAATCCGTGAGACGTTGAGACATTGAGGGGTGAGTTCTACTCTTGTCCGGAATGGATTTTCGTTTGAAAGACTCGAAGAAATCTTGTCGGATGTGAGCCAAGAAACTACAACGATTCACAAACGATAAAAGCACACAACAAACGCAAACACGAATGAACGGACTCAAAAACTAACTTACAACCTAGTAGATGATTACTAGTTTATCAATTAGTATTAGAATCAATAAACGAAACTATAGGAACAAGTAAAAGAAACTAGGAATCCACAAATTTGAGCCTACAATTGGTGTGTTGTATGGAAATAGGTGACGTGGCAACCTCGGATTGGTTGCGGGTTTTGAAAAATTCTTATTTCAGTTTTTTTTCAACTTTGAAATTTTGTTCAACTTTGAATTCTTAAAGGGGAGTATATTTGGTTTTGGAGGGGAAGACAAGAAGTTTGGAGCCTTTTTTCACATTCAAAAAGGGTTGACTTGACTTGCACCTTTTGGGCAGGACATCTTTTTGAAGGGTTGGTGGCCCTTTCCTCTTTTGTCAACCTTGGAAAGAGTTCTCTCTCTTTTGGCAACAAACCTTTTTGAAAGTCCTTTTGTCCCTTACTTCTTTGGTATATCTTTGGGACTTGTTTCAAGACAAACAAGAGACTTCACTCTTTTCCACTTAGCCTTAAGATCAAAACACCGCTATTGAAGGTTTTTCTTGAACAAGACATGAAGAATCGTTATGAACACCAAGAACCTTCAGTAGAACCTTGAAGACTAAGGTTCACGTTGGACCTTTAACTAACCACGACACTATTTCAAGCTCAAAACCACCACAACAATAACAACAACACACTTTCAAACGTGAATCCATAACAATCAACACCAATAACACGCTTAAGAGGGAATCCGCAACAACACACGTAGGAGCTCAACCTTGGGATCTAGACTCCTTTAGTGTTAGTGAAGAAAAACCCTAACACTAGAAACAATCAAGACAAGCAAAATACTCCTAGATCTAGGTCTTTAAAGTCTCGGCCAAGATGCAAACAAGAACACTAACTCTCGGCCAAGGAATAACACAAGAACAACTTTTTTTTTTTGTGGGATTTTCGATTTTGGACACTTCTTCTAGTGTTAGGAAACAAAGATCTAACACTAGAACACACAAAACACACAAAATTCAAGATCAAAATTTCGGCCAAGTGCCAAAAAACGGGACAGAATGTGTTTCTTTTGGATTTTCAGTTTTCTACATTTTTTTTTGATTTTTCAAGATAGCAAGCCTAAGATTGATCTCGTGGGAACGGAATCAATCCTTGCTCTGATACCAAATAATACGGGACAACCACCAACACACGATAACAAGATGGAAACACACGATAACATGATGGAAACTAAGCTATGGCAGCAACACCAAACCGAGAACATAAGAAACAAACACAACAAATACGATAAAGTAAGATAGTGAGACATACACTATTATAAGAAGTAGGAACTAAAGGATGTATCAAATCCTGGAACCCCTAAGACTTACAATAGTAACACCACACTCTTACGTAGACACAAGAGGGAATCCATTACTCAAGCACCAACGTTTCTAACCAAAATGCAACACTAGTGATTCCACATTAAGTGCTACTCTGATTACGGTTTTCACACTCTCTCAAGAGATGAGTTCTTTCAATCATTCATCTTTCAAAAACTAAGTGAAATAAACCTAATAAGTGCTTATTTATAGGCTATTACATCATCATCAACAACAACAACAGTCCCAGTGTATTCCCACAAAGTGAGGTCTAGGGAGGGTAAAATGTACGCAGTCCATACCACCTTCGAGGAAGTAGAGAGGTTGTTTCCGATAAACCCCCGGCTCAAGATATAGAATAATATACCAAGATCGTAATGAAATATAAAACTGGATGGGTAGCATAACAAAATAAAGGGTAAGAAATAATAACACTAGATATTCGAGAAAAGGAAATAAGAGAACAACGAACAATATGTAATAAGAAATAAGGAAAACGGATACCCATGTAGTAGTCACACACATTCACAGACCTAAGACACCTATCACACCCAAACTCTCCTAACACCTAGCCACAACCCACCCACTCACACTAGCCTTCTACCCTAATCCGCGACCTCCACACCTTCCTGTCTAGGGTCATGTCCTTAGTAAGATGAAACAACTCCATGTCCTGCCTAATTACCTCCCTCCAGTATTTCTTTGGCCTACCTCTACTCCTACTGAAGCCATCCAAAGCTAGCCTTTCGCACCTTCGAACTGGGGCATCTGTGCCCCTCCTCATCACATGCCCAAACCATCTTAACCTTCCTTCTCGTATCTTATCCTCCATCGAAGCCACTTCCACCTTCTCCTGGATAGTCTCATTCCTAACTTTATCCCCTCTAGTAAGGCCACACATCCAACGCAACATTCTCATTTCCGCCACCTTCAATCTTTGAATATGTGATTTCTGGACTGGCCAACACTCCGCTCCATACAACATGGCCGGACGGACTGCCACTCTGTAGAATTTGCCTTTAAGCTTAAAGGGTACCTTCTTATCTCACAACACTTTCGAGGCAAGCCTCCATTTCATCCAGCCTGCTCCAATACGTTTAGAGACATCCTCATCAATCTCGCCATTCCCCTGAATCATAGACCCTAGATACTTAAAACTATCCTTCATCCTGAGAATCCTACCTTACCACCATACTGTCCTCCATACACGAGTCACTAAACTTGCATTCCAAATACCTTGTCTTGGACCTACTCAACCTGAACCCCTTAGATTCGGGTTTGCCTCCAAACCTCCAATTTCTCATTCACACCCCTTCGTGTCTCGTCAATCAGCACTACATCATCTGCAAATAACATATACCACAATACCTCACCTTGAATCCTCCGCGTCAGCACGTCCAACACCAACGCAAAAAAGAATGGGCTAAGAGTCGATCCCTGATGCAAACCAGTCTCGACTGGAAAATGCCCTGAGTTACCTCCCACTGTCCTCACCCGAGTCTTATTTCCCTCGTACATGTCCTTAATAACTCTGATGTATGCCACCGGAACTCCTCTTGCCTCTAAGCAACTCCAAAACACCTCCCTGGGGACTGTCATACGCCTTCTCCAAATCGATGAACACCATGTGCAAATCCCTCTTGCTTTCCCTATACTGCTCCACCAATCTTCTTACCAGGTGGATTGCTTCTGTCGTCGAGCGACCAGGCATAAAACCAAACTGATTCTCCGTAATGGACACGACCTTTCTCAATCTCTGTTCAACCACCCTCTCCCTAATTTTCATAGTGTGACTCAAAAGCTTAATACCCCTATAATTGTTGCAACTCTGAACGTCACCCTTGTTTTTATATAACAGAATCATCGTACTCCATCTCCAAGCCTCAAACATCCTCGCAGTCTTGAAAATGACGTTGAACAAATCAGTCAACCATCTCAAGCCTGCCCCACCAGCATACTTCCAAAAATCCACTGGAATCTCGTCAGGCGCCGTCGCCGTCGCCCTACCTCTCCGCATCTTACGAACAACCTCTCTGACCTCCTCCACTTTAAAATTTACAATAACAGAAAACTCGGCTCTCCTCCGAGCGCTCCAACTCCCCTAACACAAAACCCCTGTCCCCTTCCTCGTTTAAAAATCTATGAAAATACTCCTGCCATCTCTTCTTAATGTGAACATCCTCCATCAAAACTCTACCTTCTTCCCCCTTAATGCACTTCACTTGATCGAGGTCACGACCCTTCCTCTCCCTAGCCTTATCAAGCCTATACAACCTTTTTCCCCCCCTTTCTCCTCTAACCCCGCATATAAGCTCTCAAACGTTGCTATCTTAGCAGCCGTAACTGCTAACTTAGTCTCTTTCCTAGCAACTTTGTAGACCTCCATATTCACCCGTTTCTCCTCTTCATCCTTATTTTCAATCAACTTAACATACGCCCCCTTCTTAATCTCTACTTTCTTCTTAACTTCATCATTCCACCATCAATCACCCTTATGTCGATCGGCCTGACTCCTGGAAACCCCTAGCACTTCTTTAGCCGTCTCTCTGATGCAGCTGTCCGCCTTGTCCCACATAAGATCCACGTCCCCCTTACACTCCCAAACCCCCACTCCCGCTACCTTCTCCCTTATCTCCAGCGCACTAACTGGCGTCAAGCCACCCCACTTAATTCTGGGTCGACCCTCTCCGGCCCTACTCTTATTGCTCTTCTTGATAAACAAGTCCATAACCAGAAGCCTGTGCTGAGTCGAAAAATGCTCACTCGGGATGACTTTACAATCCTTACAAAGAACCCTATCCCCCTTCCGAAGCAACAGAAAGTCATGAGTCTTGGCTGATGCGCTTCGGAAGGTAATCAGGTGCTCCTCCTTCTTTGGGAAGCTCGAATTCACAACCACTAGCCCTTAATGAGAGAGGGGCGACCATGGTGTGTTAAAACACCATGTGCAATCTCTAAAATGCCCTTCAAGAAGGGGCGGCCATCGAGTGTTTGGACTTGATGAATGGGACGCCTTTTCAATGCACTCCAAAGCCGTGGTTCTTCAAGCTTCAAGATGTGAAATCCCTTAGGGCTCTCGGGTAGGTATCAAGGAAGGCTCCCAAGCAACCTTCCAAACATGGAATTGTTTTATTGTACGCTCAAAACGAGTCCTCCATGCATGTCCTTGTACCCTCAATGTGACCAAAGCTTGAGTCCTCATGTCTTGGCCTCAAATGATGTCATCAAAAACTACGAGGGCCATTTGGCTCGTATCACCAAGAATAGTATCTGATCACAGGCCTTTGCTTTTGGAATGTGGGGATTGGGAAGCTAACCCTCTTACTTTAAATTTGAAAACATGTGGCTTGAAGTGGAGGGTTTCATTGAGAAGGTAAAAGGTTGGTGGCAAAGTTACACTATCAGGGGTAGTCCAGATTTTATTCTCTTGCAGAAGCTAAGAAAAAGACAAAAATTAGAGTGAGTTGGTTTGTATTAAGGAGGAGAAAAAGAATTCAAATAAGGAATTAGCGGTATGCCAACACATATTGTTTCTACTTCCTGTACTAGGAATAAACATGAAGAAGAGTGCAAGGTTTTCCATTTCTTCTATTGTAGTTTTCATACTCAAAACATTTTGAGACAGTTGAGATTACATCACAGATTGGAACAGGGAAACTTTCGGTATATTGGAAGCGCAAAAAAAAAGCTACTTGATGAGCTAGCTTTACTTGATCAAGCAACTGAAAACAGATATTTGTCTCGGCCTGAGAAAGAGAAATGTTTGCATTTGAGAGGTGAACTGGGAAAAATGGCCAAAGCTGGGGAGACTCTTGGAGGCAAAAATCCAGATGTTTATGGCTCAAAGAAGGCGATTGAAACACCAAATTCTTCTCGAGAATGGCTATATGGCTATAATTCAAATAGAAGAAATAATTCCATAGATAGGATGTTGATTGGAGAGGAGCTTATTGAGGACAGTGAAAAGATCAAATTAGAAATTCTAAGGTTCTACCAAGGCCTTTACAAAGAGGAGGAGCAATGGAGACCTAGTGCAAAATTTGAAAATCTAGCCACCATCTCTACAACTGAGAAAGAGTTGCTGGAAAGAGCTTTTGAGGAAGAAGTTTTGGCTCTAATAAACTCATGTGCCCCGATAAAAGCCGGACGGTTACACAATGACTTTTTATCAAATGACTTGGGCTTTCACTAAAGCAAACATCATGAATGCTCTTAATCACTTTTACTAGCACTGCTGCATGGTCAAATCTAGTAATGCCTCTTTTATTGCTCTAGTCCCTTAGAAGAAAGGATTTGTAGAACTTAGAGATTTTAGGTCTATTAGTCTCATTGGCAGCGTCTACAAAATAGTAGCCAAGCTCCTAACGGAAAAGATTAAATCTGTAATTGGGAAGTTGGTCTAGGGGAGCAAAATACTTTTCTTAAAGATAGACAAATAACAGATGCATTACTGGTGGCCAATAAATTGCTTGATGAGAGGCTAAAAAGTGATATTCCTGGTATACTTTGCAAGCTTAATGTTAAGAAAGCTTTTGATAAAGTTAGTTGGGCCTACCGACTGTCTATGCTAAAGGAAATGGGGTTTGGGGATAGATGGATCAAATTCAGGCTCACCAAATTCAGCCTCACCACTGAGAAATATTCTATTCTTGTTAACAGACCCCCAGTTGGCTTTTTCCATAAAAAGGGATTAGACAAGGTGATCCCTTGTTCCCTTTTCTGTTTATTCTAGCCATGGAAGGCCTAAGCAAGATGCTTGAAAAAGCAAGGCAGTTAGAATGTATAGAAGGGTTTCGAGTAGGCATTAGTGATGACAACTCAGTTTCAGTCTCACATAGTCTCACATCTACTCTACGTTGATGATACCCTTGTTTTTTGTGGGGCTGAGAAACTACAAATGCAATATCTTAACCTCACACTTTGAAGCAATCTCAGGTCTGCATATCAACATGTCAAAAAGTGTTATCTTTTGGTTAATGAGGTGGAAAACATGGATGAATTGGCTGGAATTAGGGGTTGTGGTATAGTCTCCTTCCCTACAACCTATTTAGGTTTACCTCTGGGAGCAAAATACAAGGCTGCTGAAGTATGGAATGGAGTGATAGAAATGGTGGAGAAGAAATTAACTTTCTGGCAGATGCAGTACCTCTCCATGGGTGGTAGGTTGGTTTTAATTAACCGTTTTCTGGATATTATACCTACCTACATCATGTCCCTCTTTCCTATACCCTCTAAGGTCCTTAAGCATCTTATAATGTAAGGAGAACGTTCCTATGGAAAGGCAATAGTGAAGGTTATACATTTCATTTGGTGGATTGGTCACAGGTTATCAAACCAAAAACTTGAGTGGTTTGGGAATCAAAGACTTATCGAAGCACAATAGTAGCTTGCTTATGAAATGGTGGTAGAGGTATGGTCAAGAAACTGCTAGTCTTTGTAAACGGGTGGTGACTGCCAAGTACGGGAAACAAAATCACTGCAGTACCAGCACAGGCACAGCTCCCCATGGTGTTGGACCCTGGAAACACATAAGCAAGCTCAGATATGATTTCTTCCTTGATGTCTTGTTTTCAGTTGGAAATGGAAATTTAGTGAGTTTCTGGAATGAAAAATGGCTTATCTACCAACCCTTGAAGATCTCTCACCCCAACCTCTATCGATTAGCTGTGAACCCCTACTCTACAGTTGCACAAAATAGAGCCGGCACCTCATGGAACCTCCTCCTTAGAAGAAACTTGCAAGATTGGGAACTAGAGGAGATCTTTGATCTTTACAAAATTTTAGAAGACCGCACCATAAATCCCTGGGCCAGTGACAAGCTAAGATGGGGTAGTTCAAGTAAGGGGTCTTACTCAGTCAAGGCAGGTTATAGTAAATTGAGTGCTCAAAATGAAGTGAATGAACACTGGCCTTGGAAGCTGATTTGGAGAACTAAACTCCCCTATAAAATCATGTGCTTTACATGGACAGCCATCAGGGAGGCAATCCTAACTCAAGACAACCTTTGCAGAAGAAAGTTTCAACTAGCAAATAGGTGTTTTATGTGCCAACATAGCTCAGAAACAGTCAACCATTTACTATTGCATTGGTCAGTTGCATCTGATTTGTGGAACATGTTCTTATCAATTTCTGGGATTAGTTGGGTATTGCCGCGGAATGTGAAGGAAACTATGGAAAGCTGGAACCATTGGGTAGTTGACAGAACCATCAAAAAGATCTGGCAAATGATATCAGCATGCATTTTTTGGAGTCTCTGGTTGGAAAGAAATCGTAGATGTTTTGATGGGATTTCAAATCCTAACTCTTCTCTGAATTTTAAGTGTTTGACGTTTCTTTTCAGCTAGAGCAATTTAACCCATGCAAGTGATGTTATTCCTCTTGTAAATTTCATTAGTTCCTTGTCTTTGGCTTAACAGCCATACTTTTTGCACATTTAGGGAAATGGCTCAATGTTATATCTGTAGGTTTTTGTATCTAGGAGCTTTCCCTAATTTTCTTTGTACTGTTTTCAGCATCTTCTTGATGCCAGTCAATATAACTATTACTTCATCAAAAAAAAAAAAAAAAACCTCTAGTGCTTTCTACATCATTCTCTCATTCCATATACTTCAATTGAGATAAGGTTTCATCTTCCATGTTGCCTTCCTTTCATTGCTGATCCTCTTCAATCTCAAACTTGTAATTGCTTCCGACTGAGGTCTTAGTACTTTTGTTTGATAAAATGATTGATTATCTCTCTTTGATGAGAGAAGAGAGCATGGATCAGGTGATCCATTGGATTGTTCTGAACCAACCATCTTGGACCTAGAGAATTTGCTTTGGATGGAAAGCTTTGATTAAACAGATAAAAGACCTAGAAAAAAAGTTATAGATTCTTCTTCTAAGCTCACTTCGCTTCTTTAAGCTCTGTCTGATTATTTCAAAATCAAGCGTTAATTGAACAAGAAAACGACCTTTCTAAATGTGATATATTCTTTTGTCAAATATGTCAGGAGTAAAATATCACATTTGCAACAAATTCTCTGATCTTTCAACTTTGTGTGCTTTTACTTAAAACCAGTATCAAGTGCAGGTTTTTTGTTTGAGTGCTGATAATTCGTCCAAGTTATATCCATTCTGGTGTGAATGTTATCCTGGTGCTCAACACATTTCATGAGGTCCAGTTGCATGTTATTATGTGACCATTTGTGATGAATGACGGTTATGGTTTTAAATGCTTTCTCACAAGTCATCAGCATTTGTGATGAATGATGGTTATGGTTTTTAATGCTTTCTCATGAGTCATCTTTGGGTAAAAAAGGGCAACCCAGTGCACTAAAGCTCTCGCTATGCACAGGGTCCGGGGAAGGGCCCCACCACAAGGGTGTAAGTCATCTTTGGGTATTGTATTAATTTGTTTTCTGTCTTTCTTATTTTTCTGTTGCCACCCTAATGCAGTGATAGGTTCATGGGAGCATCCCCTGATGTATCTGTCGGTTAAAGGCAAAGTTGTCTCTGATGGGGACAGCTTTGAAGAAAGCTTCAGGAATAAAGGTTATCTAAATAGAGGTCAGTACATAGGGCCTGGAGGTGGATCTGGTGGAAGTATTCTATTATTTTTGAAATCACTGCACCTTGGTGATTCTGGTATCATGTCAAGCATCGGAGGTAGTAGCAGTTCCAGTGGTGGTGGAGGTGGAGGTGGTGGACGGATACACTTTCACTGGTCAGAAATTCCTACTGGAGATGTGTATCAGCCAATAGCGACTGTGAATGGAAGCATCTATACAAGGTTTGTGCAGATATGAAACAACATATTGCTAATAATTTTATTTTAACAAGTTGCGCTATTGTTACGGTGATTTGTGCTATTGAGTATTGATTTGAGTAGAAAGTGTTCACAGAAGTCTAATCATTCATAAAGCTTATATCTTCAAGAGAGCGTCTTTTTATTTGGTTATATCTTTATAGTGTCAGGAGCAGTTGGAAAGTAGTTAAAGCAGAATATTTTCATTAATATGTTTTGATTATTGTTAATGTGCTCTTTTGTCCAGAAAATTGCTTAAATTATTGTAAATAAGTTGTGCTGGAAGTGTGATACTTGAAGAGTCTCAGGAGAGGTTTTTAATGAATCTCTGAATCAATTACTAATTCAGTACATATGTTGACTAATATCACTTTAATAATGGTTCCAGGAATAACTTTTGTTGTATTTCTGTCATGACTGCTGTTTCCTCAGGGGTGGAGTGGGTGGAGAGCTAGGTGGTACTGGTGGAAGTGGAACTTTTTCTGGAAAGCCATGTCCAAAAGGGCTTTATGGGATTTTCTGTGCGGTAAGTGCCAAACAATATCTATAAGCTTTTCTTTGTTTAAGGTTGTACTTGAAACAGCGTGAGAGAAGGTCAAAGAAAAAACTTCGTGGAGGGAGGGAGTGATACATTTCTTTTTTCATATCATTATCCTGTTGCCTTTTCAGACTGTTGTATCTTTTTTTTACCTTCCCTGAATTCAGAAATGACTGAATTTGTGTTTTTTCTCTTTGTTTTATTGGAATTCCTCTGTTGTGTCTTTACAGGAATGCCCACTTGGTACTTTCAAAAATGTCACAGGATCTGACAGGGCCCTTTGTAATTCATGCCCAAATGATGAGCTCCCACATCGAGCTGTTTATATATCTGTCCGAGGTATGAAAAATGATGAGATGTTTATAGCAGCTGGAAAGGTTTTTGTAGTCCGTATAATAGAGGAAATAAAGAGGCCAGATATGAGTTACTTTCACTGAATGTAGATGTTTTTTTTTTTTTTTTTTGTGTTAGGGGTCGATTTACTTTTTTAAAAGAGAATCTCTTGGGACACGTGGTTTTAAGTCACTTCTAAATAAGTACTCCGCTTTGTGCAGTCTACTAGTCGATCAATAACTAACATACAAAACATCTAAGTCAGTGAGATTAACTTGTACAAGTCGCTGTATTCCCTACTTTATGGACAGAAT
This sequence comes from Capsicum annuum, assembly GCF_002878395.1. Classification (NCBI taxonomy): domain Eukaryota; kingdom Viridiplantae; phylum Streptophyta; class Magnoliopsida; order Solanales; family Solanaceae; genus Capsicum; species Capsicum annuum. Next base: position 92,285,710 of record NC_061118.1, on the reverse strand, counting down.
ATTTTGCTTACCCTGTTCAAAATTCGTGGCATTTTGTTCCCTACACAGGTTTTCTGTTGATATATGGTGGTTGAATTTTAAACTGACTTTTAAGGGGCTTTCCTTGTTATAGGTGGTGTTACAGAACGTCCTTGTCCTTACAAATGTGTTTCAGAGAGATACCATATGCCTCATTGTTATACAGCTCTTGAAGAACTAATCTACACATTTGGAGGGCCTTGGCTATTTGTTTTTCTCCTTTTAGGCCTTCTCATTTTGTTAGCCTTAGTTCTTAGTGTAGCTCGGATGAAGTTTGTTGGTGTCGATGAGTCACCTGGTCCTGCTCCCACACAACAGGGGTCCCAAATTGATCACTCATTTCCGTTCCTGGAGTCACTAAATGAGGTTTGCCCGATGTCTTTCTTGTTGACATACAACTGTTCACTGTATTAGATTGATACATTTTCCTAGGTCTGTTGGAGTTTGACATTGTCTTTCTTTCAGGTTTTGGAAACAAACAGGGTTGAGGAGTCACAAAGCCATGTCTATAGATTGTACTTTTTAGGTCCAAATACATTCAGTGAACCCTGGCATCTGTCTCATACTCCTCCCCAGCAAATAAAAGAAGTCGTGTAAGATGATTTTTTTTTTTTTATTGTCCTCGTATCTTCAGTTTACTCTTTTGTTTAGAATGCATTGCTTTGGCTGTTACACATGTTTCATCGAAGTCTTTCTCGGGTTGGCTCTTTTCAAGTTCTCTCTTGCATTACTTAGAAGGAAAACGAAGAAAAAGGATAGGCACTTCTCTTTCCGTCTCTATTTTCCCTGGGTTCTTCGTTTTAATTTGTTTTTCCTAATTTTTTTTTTTAAACTATCTTCAAAAAACAAGCTACAAACTGGGAAATAGCTAATCAGTGGTTCTGTATTTATCTGCCAGATATGAGGGTGCCTTCAACACCTTTGTGGATGAGATCAATACAATTGCTGCCTACCAATGGTGGGAAGGAGCAGTGCATAGCATTCTTTGTATCCTTGTGTATCCTCTTGCATGGTCTTGGCAGCAATGGCGGCGTAGAATGAAGTTGCAACGTCTTCGTGAATTTGTTCGGTCGGAATATGATCATGCTTGCTTACGTTCTTGTAGATCACGTGCTCTATATGAGGGGCTGAAGGTTAGATTATGCTGGACTTTGATCAAGTATCATTTGTCATAATTTTGTGTTTGATCATATTTAGAAACTAGAATGTGCGAAAGTTCACTTTGTTCTATTTTTAGCTGTTCAAACTCCAATTTTAGTACTCTGGCTTTGTGTATGCTTGTGTTATGCAGGTGAGAGTCTCTTGGGTATTTTACTAGTAGAACTTTATTTATTCATTGATAAAATGGCATAATTATTTTCTTAATTTTGAAACTACAGAATCTTCATTCTGTCAGGGTCTTGAGAGTACAACCATATCATGTTGAGCTGGAAAAACAGTATCTCCATTGCGCATAGCTCTGCTTATTGTTAGTAGCAGCCGTACTGATATGTACCTTTCACCTTGTATACTTCCATCTGCGTGCTATTTTTTTTAATTGACAGTTGTGGAAATCTGTGGACAAGCCTTATACCAAAAGAGGAGAACCTACACCAAAATATTGTTCTCAGCAAAAGAGATCCAATCCTCTATACAGACAGGGGTCTCATAAGTACATCAAAAAGGAACTAAAGACAACATACTACTTAAATTTGCATGCTATAACTCAAATTTTGATTTCATCTATAGCCTCTTCTGTTTTCCACCGTCTATTTCGTCCTGAAACTTGAAGTCTTCCATCTAAATTTTGTTTTTCAGCCATGCTCAACCGCTTCTAAAGGTTAACGTGTTATAAATTTATGGCTGGATATGTCAGATGTTGAATTGAACTTTTTCTTAATATATTTGTTATGATTTTCTTTTACAGTTGCAAAACTTTTAAGTGTCATTTCGCCCTGTTTTTATTTGATCTTACGTGTAGTCCCAAAAGCAAGAAACATATGGTTCGAGAATGACTTTTCAACCTTACCTTATAAGTCTTCATGATTGTAGGTAGCAGCAACACCTGATCTCATGCTAGCATATGTGGACTTTTTTCTTGGCGGTGATGAGAAGCGAAGCGATCTGCCTCCTAGTCTTCACCAGAGGTTTCCGATGTCTCTTCTGTTTGGTGGTGATGGAAGTTATATGGCTCCACTCTCTTTGAATAATGACAATGTTATCACCAGTCTTATGAGTCAGGTTAGTCATCCACTACAAAACAATAAAGGAATTTAGAGACAGAATTATGGTTTTCTGGATGCTTTAATCACTTTGTACTTATGAGATGCTTGTTTTCAGTCCATTCCTCCTACTACATGGTACCGTCTTGTGGCTGGTTTGAATGCTCAGTTGCGTTTGGTACGTCGGGGTTGCCTTAGTACAATGTTTCGCCCGGTGCTTAGATGGCTTGATACTTTTGCCAATCCTGCTTTAAGGATCTATGGTATCCGCGTAGATGTTGCATCTTTCCAAGCAACAACCGACATCTATACTCAATTTGGTCTTTTGGTGTGTGTTATCGAAGAAGAAACTGGGCTACTTCCCTTTGAAGATCCTGATGAAGGTTCCAGAAGTGAACAACTATCATGGTATGCTGGCATTTAGAGTTCCCTTCAGATACTTCATTTAGTTTCTCCTGCCTTTTGTCCCCACTCCCCATATGCATTGTTTGTAGTGCTGTCAGTTGCTGTCATTTATGGTGAAATTTATATATGGATATCTTGTGGTCACTGAAGAAGGGGCGGGAGGGGAGTGGCAGAAGAGGGCTGGGTTTTACTCATCTGAAGATCCTTGATTAGTTAGTTCATGTCTGCATGTTAAAGTATATTTTTTAATAATAATGTCCCTTTGAATGGGAGTCTTGCTCGAAAAATAGCAATTCATAGCTATTGCATCCTCGAACATTATCTGTACCAGTCTCTGCCATTTTTGCTATTTAGACTAGGCACCAAATAGTTCCACCCTTTGATACGAGGAGGGATATCAATATTGATTTCACATCATTCCCTTTATTTGGCTCCCCCACACTTGCAAATGCCTACTTGATCTATCTGTTTCATTGTTTGCAGTGATAGCAGCATAGATGGGCAGAATCCTGCAGTCTATCTAAGAGATGAATCAATTTTAAGGGGGGATGAAAACAGCACTGTAAAGCGAAAGTTTTATGGTCGGATTTTAGACATTGACAGCTTAAAGATGCTCAAGGAGAAAAGAGATCTGTTTTATGTTCTCTCTTTTCTAATCCATAACACTAAACCAGTTGGTCACCAGGTGTGTCCCGCTCTCTCTGCATCTCTTAGAGGGTGGCCTTTAAGTTTCAATACTGAGGACATTTGGTTAATATTGCAGGATCTTGTTGGTTTGGTCATTTCGATACTGCTGCTGGGCGATTTTAGTTTAGTGCTGCTTACTTTACTCCAGCTTTATTCAATTTCCTTGGCAGATGTCTTTCTGGTTTTGTTTGTTTTACCTCTTGGGATGTTACTTCCATTTCCTGCTGGAATTAATGCTCTCTTCAGTCATGGACAAAGGCGTTCTGCTGGTCTTGCACGTGTTTATGCATTGTGGAACATTACATCCCTGATAAATGTTGTAAGTAACCTTTCCCTTAAAAAGAAAAAGAGTATTATGCATGTAGCAAACTTGTTTTAGTAATCTATATGTTCCTTCCTACCATATATACCTTTCATAGGGCCTAGAAATAGTCAGCATTCTTTAGATGGTCCTTATATTCTGCCTTTCCTTTCCTCTTTACTTAATGTGTCATACTCTGGGATTGACTGATGGAGGGAACGCTGCAATATCGCTGATGTTCGATATAAAAGTCTCTTTAGTATAGGACTTCACATCTTCTCTGGTAGCCGATTTCTGTTCTTTTTATCTGTTAGATTATTTTCCCCTGATGAAGTGTCAATTAGTTTGGAGTTATGATCTTGGTACACTCCAAGAATGGGATCACTTGGAACTACTTCCTCTCCCAAATTTGAATCCAATCCTCTTTTGTTTATCTAAGAAATTGTTTCCACTTGCTTAACATATATTGTTACCAGAATATTAGTTGCATAATCTACGACCATAAAAAGGTCGTAGATGGCTGAGATGCATCTCTAGTTCTTTTGTCATGAGAAGTTTTGATCTTTTTTATCGACAGATTAGGACCATTCACTGTCTAAACCATTCACCAAGGGTGTTAATAACTTTTACTTAATCAACAGTTTTCGAGTTATGCCTACTTACACTGTATATCATCAATTTCGTACCAGATTGTTGCATTTTTCTGTGGATATGTCCACTATAGCACCCAGTCAAGCAGAAAGCTTCCTTACTTTCAGCCATGGAACATGTGAGCATCCTGAAGTTTGTCCAATGTTGTCCTTTGAAATTTATTCAATTTTGTACTGTTGTGAAAATTTGCATGACACTGTCAAACAACGTTTTTGGTCTTGCAGGGATGAAAGTGAGTGGTGGATATTTCCTTTTGCACTGGTTCTGTGTAAATGTATACAATTGCAGCTCGTAAATTGGCATGTCGCTAATCTAGAGATTCAAGACAGGTCGTTGTATAGCAATGACTTTGAACTATTTTGGCAATCATAATACTCAGCTGAGCAGGGATGTATTCCGCTAACACCCTATCTTTTTTCTGGGTTCATTTTGATTATTCTGCATCACCCACTTTTTGCCTCTTTATATAGTCGTTTAGATAGTGAATTGTCACAGATGTAGAAAGGAATTGGGTAGCGAAGAGAAGAAAGAGTAGATAGAAATACTGAGAGGCATTCATTGTGTAACACCCCCCACTTTCGGTTGTGCAGTTGTGTTTTTTCACTGTAAATATCTAAGAGATCCCTCTCTTTTCTGGAATTCCAATGTAATCTTAAGGGTGATGATCATTAGTTTATTATTCAATAAGATGTGCTTTCCTACCTAAATTTTGTTACCTTCGAGTGTAGTACCTACCTTTCTGAATTACTAGTGCAAAAATCAAGCTCAGTTCGAAGTGTCATCGTCCTCTTTTATTTTTTATTTTGGTGTGCTCCGTAGAATATGATTTTCTTCAGATATGGATACAAAAAAATTTTCGGGTAGATTTGTTCTCATTTGGCTAGGTGTGTGTAAAAATCGAATCGATCAATAGAAATGTTATTGGGTTAATAGTTTTTTAGTGATTTTATAATTTTTTTATTGGGTTATTGGTTTGGTTTTGAATTTTTTGGTTGGGTTATTTGGTAAATCGATCATCCAATAAGGTTATACTAAATTATTAATGGAAAAGGGTCAAAATATCCTTGAAATATCTGAAATGGATAAAAATATTCTTCATTAATTTTTTGGCTCAAAAATTCCTCTTCATTAAATATTTTGCTAAAAAATGTCTCTTCCTCTAATAGAATTTCACCAAGCATGCCACCTAGGTAAAATTTCTTTTTTAATTTTACAATTCAATTTATAATCCGACCTGACACATAATGATAAAAACCCGATCCAAAATCAAATAACAAAGGGTCTCCAATTATCACCTGAGCATGGTCTGTTTATCAACCGAGAGATCAAAGAAGGCGTTCGAAAAAAAGCAGAGAAAGTAAAAGCAAATTCGTATGGGGACTCCAATTAAATCTCCTCCTTATCAATCAATCATAAGCGAAATCGAGAGCTCAAAAAAGCAACAAGAAGTATCAAAGAACGACGACATAAAGGTGAAGAAACGATTAAAAAGTGATAGGAGTGATCACGACGATGATAATTTCATTTGAGCCTTAGGGGTGTATATAGGTTGGGTTGGTTTGTCTGTTTTTTTTTTGAAAAAAAATCAAATCAATTATGTCGGTTTCTTAAAACTATAAATAAAATCGAACAACATAAAATCGGTTTTTTCAGTTTAGATTTTAGTCATTTTTTTTGTGTTTTCTCAGTTTTTTTTTTATAATCTTAATTTTTTACAATTATATTGTGATTGAAGATTATATCAAGTATGTTTTCACTCATGTGCTAATGAAAAATCACAATTATGAAAAATTGATGAGCGAAAAACTCTCTTGAAACTAAAAAGTAAGATAAAGAGTGAAAAATTTAGGTTTTAAATTTATATTGGATTTTGGATTATTTTATTAGCAATTAATGGACAAATATTATAACTGAAAAGCCCAAATATGAATATATATACACACACACACATACACACACACACATTTGCTTTCTAACTATTGAAAATTAATAAAACTAATTGAAAAAGTAGATTATAATTAATATTTTATGTATAAAAAGTTAATTTATATATATGCATATATACATACATACATACATATCTATAATCTATATCAATAATCTATAATCTATATCTATAATCTATATCTATATCTATTCTATAATATATTAAAAGTGTGAAGACTCTTAGAAAAATGATTTGAACTATTTACCCTTCATTAAAAGTCTTTGCTTTAGACAAAATTGTCATTTCACTATTTTTTTTTATAATATTTAAGAATTAAAAATTAATTAAATATATCTATGGTAAAATGTTTCCTTAGTAGAAGTCATTCTACCTTAAATAAATTTATTCCTTCTTGAAAGTGAATAAGAGTCTTCAACTTGAATAAGCTCACATTGATTCCTTCCTTTTTTAGTTACTTCGTGACCATGAAGGTTTAATTTTTTTTTAAGTCAAACTTTTTTGTATATAATTTGTATGAAATTCTAATCAGGTTAGAAAGTCACATATAATATAAAAGAAATAACAAAGAACCTTAAATTGAGTTTTTCTCAATGAACCTACATGTGTTATAAGAGAATATATATATTTGTATTTTTTTTGTCTTTTGCGATTTGAGAATATTATTAACTTGAAAAATAGCATCCTTAAGTCTATGCCTCAAAACAGTAATATTACTATTGTTTTTTGGTTGAAGCTACTTTGTTCAGGCTTTTGGTACGAGGATTTATATCACTTTGAATATCCATTGTAATCAGGGGGTCGTGATAATGCCAATTGCTAAAATTTTGGAGGTCACGGCTCAAGTTAGTTTTGTTATTGTAAGTTTGATATATATCGATATGAGAACTTTTGATTGAGTTTTTCTTGCTCTATTGGTTAGTTTTCTTTGTGGATATTTTGGGTTGCTTTTCTGCTAAGAATATATTGTTAGTTAAATATAATGTTTGTTTTGATTGTTACTTAAATTTTATTATAATTAAATTCATCATTTAAGTAATGATTAAAAGTCCTATTTTTGTAACTATCGATTTGGTGTGATCCTCTTCTTCAATTCAAGGATTGTGTGCTTGTCTATCCTACTCCTTGATTGTTGGATTTTTAGAGATGGAACATTCCACTATTCTTGAAATACTGAACACGGTTACATGTTTACATGAGTAAGTTTGACACCTCTATCTTAGTCTTGATCAGCTATAATATTGTTTTCTGAATAACACACCTTTTAGGGCATGTTTACTTGGCTGATAGTTGGTTTAACGTTGTGCAGATGGTAGCCATTAGTGGTATCGTCTGCAGTGTGCTTTTCATACTTATAATCTCTTATGCCCGATTGAAAGGGCTTATTGGATTGTGAGTTTTACTGTCAATTAAAGACAGATCCGTAGGTGATTAGAAGCTTTTGTCCATGCTCTCATTGTCGGTACACTTGATGGCTCAAATGGTTGGTTACCTTTTTTTCGCTTCATTTCGTCTTTTATTTATCATGTTATTATATTAAAAGTGAAAAGTCCCTTAATGCAAAGTTAGATTATTACAATGCCTCTCAAAAAGTTGAATTTTAAGTCCTTTATACCTCAAATGATTAATTCAATTATGTGATTTTGACCCAGTTGCTTATGAAATATTTGTTTGTATATGTGGAATTTCTGGGTAAGTTTTGGTCATTTTGTTTTTCTGGCGGATGACTTTTGCTTCCATCTATCTTTTGCTGCAAGGAATCTGTTTGTACCAATAATCATGCTGGCCAAGGTGTCTTTGTAGATCAATTGAGTTGTAGAGCATAATACTCAAATGATTGAATTGAATCAGAAAAAGGGAAGCTACGTATCAAGGATATAACCTTATAGAGAGTATCGCGGTCATGAATTACTTTGTTGCATTTAAGTCGGGCATTTTTGAAAGCAGTTTTCTATCTCCACGAGATACGATGAAATTAGCTTACTTGTGAAATTACATGGGGTATGTTATTGTTTCTACATGCGTCATGTGTTTTGAGCCTTTCTTCGTAAATTTTTTGGTTCTTTTGTACTTTTAAAATTAACTTCTATTAATATACATGCGTTCCTTATATCATCTGGTTAGTTGCACATAATTAAATTGCTTCATATTATTTGAATCTCAACATCTTATGGAGTTGTTGTGTTATAGCGTTGAATCTATTTAAAATGTCAATATTATTTGAACTATCTATCATTCATTAAAAAACTCTACAATAGATTCTATTATTGTCTTAAAGATATATGGTAGAATCTACTTTGTTTCTTTGGAGAAAAATTAGGTTTAATTACTTTAAGATCAAATTAGTTTTCATCTATAAATAAAAAGGTTGTTATTCACAGTAGAATATTTACAAATTTTAATTCTTGTGTTGGTCAAATCTAATTAATTTCTTATTTTATGTTTGTAGCATCTGCTCATCGATCTCATACAAGTATGACTTTCGATAATAATAATAATAATAATTATTATTATTATATTATTGTTATCATCATCATCATTATTATTATTTAGTAGAGGATTTTTCGGAAATAACCTCTTATCCATAAAAAGAGTAATAATAAGGTAAGTCGGTAAGAATAAGTTATGTGTATGTGTATGTTATTATTGCAGCAGATATTAGATCAGCTTATAGTAGACCTTACAATGGCTAAAAATTTGCTTTGGACATCTACCTTTTTTGTTTCTATCTATGTTCTAGATCGAGTAAAGCAAGTCAGCTATATCTATGGTTTAAATAAATAATTTATTGCTGGTGGTAATTAATTTGTCGAGCGGAGTAACTAAAGAATATTATTGGTAAGATATTGTTGTTAACACAACACAAACTTCAGGGATACTTGAATAATATTTCAATTTATTACATTATGCGTGGTGCCTAACTATTTGAGAAGTTAACAACATACTCCCTTCATCTCAAATTATCCGTCCCAAATTGAGATGACATATTGATTAAAAAAAATAATTAATAACATGATTAGTTTACCATAATACCTCTATTAAATGATGTTTATATTTTAATTTGAAGAAAAGGTAATTAATGCGAAGGGTAAAACATGAAATTTTTTTTGTCTCTTCTTAATTAATGAAAAAGACAAGTAAAATGAGAACTCAAATGAAGAAATTTAGAATGGAAAATTTGGGACGGAGAGAGTATTATAACTTTTTATGATAAATAAAAAGTTTTTTTTTAGTTAACTTCTATAATAAAAGTTGCGTTGACACTAATCTTAAAAGACATATAAATAACTTTGTCTCATTTCATTTTTTTGTCACTAACCCAAAAAATTACGTTCAAAAGAAACTTTATTTGAATCTCGAGATTCAAAAGGTACCATATAAATTGTAATGGAGAAAGTGCTTTGATAATATGTAATGTTTAAACATAATTAAATATTTTTAATATTATGCGTTGAATTTGTATCTTCTGTATCTTAACTTTCTGTAGCAACTTCTCAAGATGCTTTATGTTATCATATTTTTTTGTTTCATGTTCTAGAATTTAGAGAATTTTATATCTCCCTTTATTTAATTTTGGTACAAGTTTGGACATATTTTTTTTACGTGTACATAGAACATGATAAGTGTGCCATTTATATTGAATCAAATGATGAAAAAAAATCATTGCTAAATAAATCTTTCAAGATACACACGTTGGACGTCTGCATCAGAAGAACTATGAAAATTTTATATATTCAAACTCACTGTAATATAGCCTATCTATATATGCGCGATGACTTAAGAAGGAAAATCACAATGCAGACTTGATTAATCACGTAATTGTAGTAGAGTGTTGTAAGCGCACAAACTTAGTCAAGTGAACGACCATTATACCAATAAATTCTCTAATGCTTATGAAAAATATGTATGTCAATGACCCTTAGTTAGTTTAGAGTCTTCATTATTCTGCTATTGAATGTTGGGTTTAAGATCAAAGTGTGAATGGAAAATGGAGGGAATCAAGTGGAGGAAAAAATTGTGATAACAATCAAAAATGGAAAGTGTACTAAAAAATGGAAAGTCTACTAATTCTTCTACATTGATGGGAGAAGAGAACTTTCAAGTGTTTATATTAAGGAACATTTACTCCACATGGTAAGTGAGGCAAGAACCAAGAGGTGTCTCGCATCATCATCGTCGCTCGATTCGGATTTGAATTTGAAAAATGATTGATTGATGAAATCTATTTTTTTGGACAAAATTTATTTGAACAGTCCAAAAAACCAAACCAGTTTTTGTTTGTAGTTTTTTGAACCTCTATTAACGTGCATGCATGCAGTGCAGAAACAACTATTTTTTGAAATACTCCGTGTGATCATCTAATCGTTGAGTGAGTTCGAAGAGAATCTGAAGGTACCACTACAGTCGGATTGTTGTTAGGCCATTTTATACTGGGAGGGAAAATTCCGCAACCTTGGATACTTGAAGGGAATTATTTCCTTAAGGACACTTCGTGAAGTCGAAGGACTTGGCCTTTTTCTTTTTCATCTAATTTTCTGAAAAACACACTTCTTTGAAAGGTCTTTTTGATCTTGTATTGAGGGTGTTACGTAACTTCATAAGTGTTCTTGTTAAATACTTGAACTTGTGTTGAAGTTGTTGTGCCGAAATACAGATTTTGTGTACCCGAAAACAACATTGAATTGTACCACGGTTAATTTAGCCTTCTTATTGTGTTATATATATATAAGGTTGTTAGATTGTGCTGTTTTTATCTGTTAATTCTCTTTAGACTTAATTATTTTGAATTACATTCAATTGTCACTTAGCATGGTGTTGTTGTGAGTGTGTTTCTATATAACTACAAGTTAGAGATATTATTTTACAAATCACTTTAGATAATAGCTACGCAACTTAATCCTACATTGGGAAAAGTCACGATTTTTACCTCAAACCATACACGAAAAGTCTAGGTCACACCTAAACTATCATAGTGACCTATATAAAAGTGAAACTATTACCTATCCGCGACACCCATGTCCAAGTATAATGAGTGGAGTGTACTCTACTTTCCCTGTGGTGATGTCACGTGTTTAGTTTAATTTTTCTATTTAATTAATGGACCCTTAAATAAACCTAACCCGACCCAACTAATTTAACCCAATTCTAACCCCACCCAACCCGATCCATTCGAGTAGAATATGAATTTAAATATCTTCTTCTTCCTATCCAACTAATTTAAATCTCCTCTTCTTCCCTTTTCATCATTGATAAATTCAAGGAAAGAGAGAAATTCAGAGAGAGGAACAAACAATGGTAAAACATATGTTGAGTATAGAAATTGCGGTGAAATTTCGATAGGCGGTGATAACGCTATTATTGCCGGTGGCAGGTGCGGGAGGAGAAACAAAAATAGAAAGGGAAAGTTTCATTGACAATTGTAAGGCGCCATTAGAATTAAGTAGTGGTGCAGGTGCAAATTTGTGGTGATTTTTGTAACTTTGGATGTTAACAATGGTGATATTACGATTCTGATGACAATTTTAGTAGTGGATGTTGAATTTTATGGTGGTTGTTTATGATTTTTGTGATACTAATGGTTGTATTGTGATTACGATAATGAAATCTATGGTGGATTCTTAAAATTATTGTGGTAAAGATTTGAGTTTGATGATGATGGTGTCAATGGTGGTGTTTTAATGGTGATTTTGGTGAAGAAGAAGCAGTTGAAGAAGGCGGGACCCACATAATAAAATGAATAAATAAGAAATTTAATTTTATTAACATTTTTTCAATTGAAAAAATAATTAATCTAGCTAATTGTATATATTAAGAAGAATATTAGGAGTACTTAATGATATAATGACAAATGAAATAGTGACACGTGCGCAATTATATTATTTTAACTTTTTTTTCTTCCTCTCACGCACCTTAGGAAGGTGAATACACCTATCTGCCACATCACCTTCTAAGGTGGAAATAGTTTCACTTTTATATAGTATAGGTGTGTAATATGTCACTATGATAGTTTGAGTGTGATCTAGATTTTTCGTGTATAGTTTGGGGTGGAAATCATGACTTTTTCCATCCTGCATGTAGAGGAGACTTCGTTATATTCATGTAAATTATATGTCAAAAATAAATTTGTCTCAAATAAAATTTTTCAAAGATATTATTTCTCTAATTTTTCAAAAAGCTTAAAGTTGGATAATACATTAATTTAGTGTCATCATATACTTTTGCCATATTTTCGATTATTTGTATTTTGAATTAGGGTGACATAAATACAAGTTTAATTTGTATGCGATTGGTTTGTCTCACTTCTCTCTCATCCTGAATTTTAGATTCACCCTTTCAATATATTTTTAAATTATTTATTTAACTATCTAATTTATAATTTCTTTTTGTTTATGAAGTTTCGAGAGATGTATGTTTATGTTTATAAGGAGGATGCCAATTAGTTGGCATGACGTAAAAGTGCAACACACATATACTAAAATTAGAAGAACACACATTTTGCCATTTGAATCATGAATATAGTGTTTCATATATTGCAACTTCAATTGCAATATAATAATATACTTTGTTCTTCTTGTATTTAATCTTTTGTACTGACGAAAAATACACGTGCAATGCACGTACACTAAACTATTATATATATACATACATACATATATACACATACACACACACACATATATACATACATAAATATATATATATACACACATCCATATATATATATATATATATATATATATTATGTCGGTTTATCTTTTTATTGGTTAACACCAAACCAAATCAACAATGGTCGATTTTTTTTCAAACGCTAAACCAACCAAACCAAATCATAGGTCATTTTTTTTCTCTGTTTGGTTTGATTTGACTTGACGGTTTAGTCTATACACCCCTACTGAGCCCAAAGAAGAGAAAAGGATAGGAAAAAATATTATTGTGCATTTGCAAAAATGATGGACTGAGGAGCCATTTTAGATTTTCTGTTTCAATTGAAAATGAACAGTCAAATAAATATTATAGTTGAGTAACTTTTACAATAAAATTGTAGTTGTTATAGAAATTTAATTTTTTTTGTCTAATGTAATACTATTTGCTTTTTGTTTTTTCAAGGAATCTTTTACCCTTTGTTATTTGATTTTGAATCGGATTTTTATCATTATGAATCAGTTCGGATTATAAATTGAATTGTGAAATTAAAGATGAAATTTTACTTATGGATGGTGATGTGGCATGGCCACGTGATTTTTTTACCTAGGTGGCATGCTTGGTGAAATTCTGTTGGAGGAAGGGGTATTTTTTAGTCAAATATTTAACGAAGAGTTATTTTTGAGCCAAAAAACTAACGAGGGGTATTTTTGATCTATTTTAGATAGTTCAAGGATAACTTTGACCCTTTTTCGAATTATTAATTTACCCCTACAAGCCTATATCTATACTGTAGTAAAAGTATGAAGGACTTTATAAATGTTGTTTGAATTTTTAACCTTCATTAAAATCTCTTTTTTTGGACAAAATTATCCTTTTATAATTTTTCTTTAATTATTATTTTATTAAATTAATGTATCTTAATATATATATACACACACACACACACACACACACACACACACACACTACATGGGCGCGGCCCGTGCCTAACAATAGGCCCTTGGAGGTAATAATGGTAATAAGCACAAATAATGATAGCAATATCTACAAACAAAAGAGCACGGGCCCAACAATAGTCCCTTGCAGGTAATAATGGTTAATAAACACAAATAATGATAGCAATTTCTACAACAAAAAAAGTAGTTAGAAGCAAAGTATACACGTCGTAGACCTCCTAAGTTAAAGTTAACAATCGTTATACTTGTTTACATAACCCATTGTTGTAATGAAAATTCTAACACTATCAGCGATACATTTGATCTTACTGTAGAACTTTTAGATCTTACTATAGAATTAGGGAAGAATAATCAAAAGTGACCTAACAAAAATGGCAACTAATCAAAAGTGACCTAACAAAAATGACAACTCTAGAACTACCACAATATCCTTGTAGGAATTGTTTATAGTTGACCATTTACTCAATAACTTTTATTCTTTCACCACACGTTTTGTTGAAAACAGTCCTATTATTAACGACGTATTAAAACTCTAGTTGGTCAAAGCAGCTGAGGTATATTCACAAGCTGAAAAATATTACAATTGGTCGAACAACTACACATGTTAAGGACAACTAATATAGAGTTCATACCAACTTTACTACTCATGTAAATGTACCTCTATGAGAGGTGTTGTTCCATATATTAAATAGTTTAAGGTCAAGACAATTTAAAATTGTCACCTAGATGCACGTAAAAAAATATAAAACTTGTTTAATTACTAACATATTCATGTGAACTTTATGGTAGATCTTCACACATGGTTATATTAGCAGCTTGTATATAGAAACTACAAATTTATTTTTTAACAACATTATTGTGGATACATCATTACATATTTATCACACAACTACATAGATAAAATGCTCAAAAGAAATTTCTTTAAATAAAAATCAGTTATTACACGTTTTCTCTCCCAATAAACATAGGATTTCAGGACATTCATTGATGACGTTGAATGATCTTCTCTTCATCTTGCTCACCTCAACTTCCATCAACCTCAATGCAACTACTGATAGCTCAATTAGTTTTTTCAGTTAAATCTCCATGATTAGAGCAACCAACTTCAACACAAGATCACAAGTTAAAAGGGTAGCAAAGAACTTGACACAGATATTGAATGAGTACATATATGTGCAAAATAATTAATAAGGAGCCGAAGACACTTTTCACAGTAGCTTTCTGATAACGCTCAAATTACACTCTTGAATGGGTGTAAGCGATCGTTGTCAGTATAATAACCCAACTTAGGTTGGGGTCGAACCCACAAGGTGTGAAAGCATAGAATTCAAAACTCAAGAGTATTGATAGTCTACTAAAAGATAACCCATAGTGTGAATAAAGCAAGTATAAATGTAAAATGGGGGATTTAGTTTGAATGTGTTTATAAATGACAACTACTTAAATTTTAGTGCTCTAGCTTTACGTTGAAAAATGCTAAGAGTGAATTCAATTGAGAATAAGCCTTGGGGTTATGCAATTATAGGAGTGGGTTCATGCATGGGTACTTGGCAATTTATTCAATTTTTAACTAAAAGTCACGAGTAGGCTAGATGTCAATGTATTAGTGTCAATCTTTCAATTACAACATCAAATTTCACAAATGGATTCTTTTGAACACCTTACAAGTGTGACAATTTTCCACATCTATTACCTCAATTGACATCCTTATGTTTAAGAGATGTCATTAAATGAAATGAATCAAGTTATTGGTTGTATTTATTTCTCACCCATGTCCGTTCTTACAAGAATGACATGGGTTCTAGGGTGGTTGAAGTTGCAACCCCAAACTCTTAGTTAAATCATGAAATAAATGCAACACCCATCACAAATAACTAATTAGGAGAATAATTAACTAAAATCCATGCACTACCACAACCTAAGAAAGCATAACCCTAAGATTTAGAATTAGCTACTCATACATAAAAAGGATAAGAATATACCAAAGTTATCATTAACTTCATCCATGAGCAATAGAGACAATGTAGTTCCACACTTGGGGTTTCAATAATTCTTCAATGGAAAATCACTAACATATATTTTTCATTCAAGCTTAGTATAAAATTCTCAAAAGATGAAAAGATAGATGCTAAGTTGAGAAGAGAGAAGCTAAGATGCTAAAAGAGAGGCTATGTTCAAAAGATGAAGGCTATTTGGGAACCTAAAAACTAGGTCTTGAAAAATGAGCTAAAAGAGGTCTTGAAAAATGAGCTAAAAGCCTCTTTTTAAACCCCAACTCTACATTTAATGGAAATTACAAAACTATCATCTTGTTATTGATTTGCTTGAGCGGATCCAAAGCGGATAGAGAGCAGATGGCTAGCAGTTCCAAAGCAGATACAAAATGGATGCCTCTTTTCCTTCACATTTGGCCTTTTGATGACTTGAATGACTTGCCCATATTACCTTTTTACTATTACCTATATAAATGAACATTAAGTAAAAGACTATCATCAAATTAATGGAAAAGCATGATAATTTAAGCTTAAAAGGTGTGAGTAAATCGTCAAATTGACGACTTACCACTTTCACAATTAGAGCTGGCGGGGATGGAAAATGAAGGAGAAGGGGAGAAAGTGACAAAAACAAAACTCCATTATAGTTCTCTCAGATATCATATTTGAAAAATATTGTCTAAGATATCATAAAAGGGATAAGGAGATGAAAAATCCAAAAGAATAAAGCTTACCTGTTATAATAAAAGGCAATCAAACAAACTATGACGGGTGAAGTAAAATTTATACTGTACACTACTGTTCATCCAAAACAAAAACATTGCAATTGTTTAGCGGCGACAATAAGAGTGGTTTGGAGGAAAGTTAATTTGGAGCTGCAAACACCATTAATTAGTGAAAGCGGTGGTGGTGCACGATGTAAGTGGCTATCGTCATTTTGTAATATTAAAGGAAATAAATGTAGCTCAAAAAGAATAAACAAAGCTTAACACTTGGCATATCTCCTCTGCATTATGCTTAATTATCTTGATTTTGTTCTTCTTTTCTGTCTTTCTATTCTTATATGCCTCCCTCTTTTACAAGTCAAACCACGTCTCACCCTCAACTTTAAAGACATAACATATAAATACCTACAATTACTATTAAACCTGAAAGCTATTTAATTATGGACTATCAAATGCAATTATTACCAGTACCAATTTCTTTGGCTGAATATCATAAGATTCAGGAAAAAAATCAGAACAGAAATGTTACATCCTGGGTTTCGGCCTCAGAAATTTTTTCTAGAAAATCGTTCATCGGACCTAATACAACTCATGGATACAAGCCGTATGCTAGGGTACGAGTGGTATGGTCCTATCGTAAGTTGACCAGTGTTAGTTGGTGGGATCATTTTGATCATAACTTAAGGGTATGCGTCATAAGGCTTGGATACGAGTCATATCAGTGACTCGTATGGTTGGCAATGTTTGATCCTATTGGTAATTCATTCTACCAGGATACAAATCATGGGTACAGATCGTATGCTGAGGTTACGACTTGGTTAGATAAATCGTATACTGGATAATGTCTGATCTAAGATTAAGGCCTGGATACGACTGGTGGGAACCTTACTGATTGAATTCTTTAGAAGGATATTGGTATAGATAACTTCAAATGAGCATATCTCTTATTATACTTTGAATTTTTGAGCTTATGACTTACAAACAGATAGATAATTGAATTATATTTCCAACGATACCAATATCGCCTAAATCTGATATCGGAATAAAGAGTTATTCCTATTTTACTCCAGCATGTCAGGATGGAAATAGTGTGACGACATTCGTGGTAGCTTACCACAGTTGTGACACCCTATCATGAAGGTCGTCAGCCTTAGGCAGAAACCAGCTCCTAAGTGACGAAATTCATGGTAGCTTACCAGATTTTTGACGCCATGTCACAAATGTCGTCAGCCTTAGGCAGAATCCAGCTTCTGTGTGATGACATTTTTGATGGCTTAACACATTTTTGACGCCATGTAACAAATGTCGTCAGCCTTAGGCAGAATCCAGCTTCTGTGTGATGACAGTTTTGATGGCTTACCATATTTTTGATGTCATGTCACGAATGTCGTCAGCCTTAGCCAGAATCCAGCTTCTGTGTGATGACATTTTTGACGGCTTACCACATTTTTGACGCCTTGTTATAAATGTCGTCAGCTATTATTTTCAGCAACTGGAAATTTATTTCACAAGGGTATTTTGGTCTTTTTCCTTCACTTTCCATGACTTATAGCCCTAAAGAGGCATAATTTTTCCTATTTTTCTTCAGTTAAGCATCTAAAAAACCCTCTCTTACGCTCTCAACCACAAGATTAGGGTTTCATCAAACTCATCTCTCAAAAGCAAGATTCAAGCCTTTTTCCAAGATAATAAAGAATTAAGTTTCCCAATCCAAGAACTCTCCAGCAAATCATCAAGGTTTCCTTTCTAAGGTATGCGTAGTGTTCACTATGGATCTAATCCATTCATAGAGCTCAAGAACCATGTTGTAAATACTATTTTGTGAACTTTTTATGGTGATATGAGTATGTACATGTTGATGATTGTTGTTTAAGTTTCAAGATGATATCTAGCGGTGTTTTCATGGAATATATATGCTTGTTAGTTGAAAACTATGAACCTTAGATGGTGTAAAATGGTACAAGTTATGAAACACACCTATGCCATAAAGATTTCATGCAAGGTGTTTGATAAAATGCTTAGGATGCTAGAAATTCATGTTTATATGGTTCCATGATGTCTAAATGACAAGTCCATGTTAGCTATATACTTTAATAAGAATTCCATGCTTTTCATGTGTTGTTATTGTTGTGGTATGAAGCATGTATGATAATGGAGATATACAATATGCACGTGAAATATAACTATGCACTCCCTACCATGCTTAATATGTTGAGGAACTACATGATGTATAATATCCTCTATTTATGATAATGTGAATTGTGGATTCCGATCTTATGATCAAGTTAGTCATGTTGTGTCAGTTTTCTTCCATCGAGTCCTGGGGGTATTCGTACCCGAAAACTATAGCTGTGTGCCTAGAGACATGTCATGTTATCACGATACTTTCAGTCAAGCCATGATCTATAGAATTCAGTCAGTCTTATGACTGAGGAAAATCCAGTAACCTTAGTAATCTAGGTTGTTTAGTAATCTCAGTGATCTCAGTACTCAGTAATATCTATAACCTCAGTATTCAAAGTCAATCTCAGTAACTTCAGTACTCTCAGCTAGTTCTCAAAAATCAGTACATTTGTCAATCATCGGAATCCAGTAAACTCAGTTTTAGCTCCGCTAAATAATACCACTATTTTTAGTTCAGTTAATCAGTATCGGATCAGCAAATTAGTTCAGTTAAGTTATTTAATTCAGCCCAGTTATTTAGTTCAGTGTCTTTTAGATAGGAGTAGGATTCAGCACCGAGCGAGCCTAGGGATGGGGACTCACCCACTAAAATAGAACTGAGATCCCTAGAAGCAATCCCTAAGTCCCAGAACTACATAGCCGCGTAGGTATAAGATGTCACCCGTTAGATAGCACTGACATACTCCGGGGTCACCCGTTAGCACATTTATATGTATAGGACTGATCGCAGGAGTCACCTGCTAGATTAGGACTGAATCCATAATAGATGTCTTTACTGGTGGCACAGTACTGACACCCTTCCAATCAGGGCAGAGATTGGACCCCAGTCAACTTAGCTTGGGGTATGTCGGTTAGATGAACACATCCTACAATTTCAGTTACAGATTCAGGATTGTCAGATACAGTTAACTCAGCTTAGTAGTACAGATTTAGTACTGTTAGATATAGTCAATACTTATCATTGTAAATAGAATTCAAGATCACCCATTAGCTTAGACTGATCTCAACTATGATTAATCAGTATCAAAATCATTAGATTTAAATATCACCCACTAGATAGGGCTGATCTCATACTAAGTTAAATCTTCCTTATGATCAGTATACTCATGATCACCCGTTAGATAGGACTGATCTCAGATTCAGTTACTCCAAGTAGAACAAAACTCAGATAGTTCCATCAGAACTTAGACTGTCAGATATAGTCGCTTAGTATCAGTTACATCAGTTGGGCCGATCATCATATTTATATCAGTTATATTAGTTTTCTAAACTCGTGTATCATTCATATCAATTATCAGAATTCATAATATTACTATTCAGTTTTAGGACTATTAGACACAGTCAACCAGACCAGTTCTTCATAATTTGAACTATCAAAATAGTCGTTCATCTATTATGTATCTCAGTATCAGTACACTCATGTTGTCAGTATTCAGACTCAGTAGTCAGTATCTCCACGAGTTCAGTTACAGTTATGTATGCATGTACGTATTCTTACATTCATATTAGTCAGCATTGTTCATGCATATAACCTTTTGCATTTAGCCTACCTCACTCGTATACTCAGTACATTCAGACGTACTGACACATTTGCGCTATGGCGCTTTCTCCTATGTTACACCATAGGTTCAGAGGCCCGAGCTCCAGATCAGCAGTAGCATTTCAGTGTTCAGAGTTTGTAGTGAGTCCTTCTCATTTAAGGATGATATGATTATTGCTATATTTACTATCTAGTTGCTAGATGAAGTTAGTTAGAGACATGTTCCTTCAACTCCTTATTCAGTTCAGTTAGAGGCTTTCAGTCTAGATATTAGATTAGATATTCAGATCTTATTATTTTCAGTATTTATGACTTATTTTGGCATTGTTATTCCTTTTTTAGATATTTTGTTATCAAATGTTTATTCAGTTCAAAACTTATGGCCTTTCATGTTCATGTTTCCGCATTTTATGATATATTATACAGTATACAGGTACAGATATCAGTCATGAGTTAGCTTATGGTCCTTTGGGGTTATGAGCATCGTGTAGCATTCTAGTTCACAAACTTGGAATCAGAGCCTAAGGTTCAATAGAGTCCTAGGAAGTTTGAAAGCTACATCTAGTAGAGTCTTGTACATGCGTGTGTTGTGCACCACATTTATGTGCAGAAGGCTATGAGATGCTTTAGGAATAGTTTCCCTTCCTTCAGTATTCTTGTCGTTTCAGTGAGCATAATCTCAGTCTAATCCATTTCTTTCTTTATTCTACAGACATGCCTCCTAAAAGAAGAAATGGGAATCAGTCAGCCCCTCAGCCCAAAGACCCTTTGGGCGATCATGTTTCTCATGCGGAGTTCAGGGCTGCATTCACCACTCTTTATCAGTCAGTCGCTGCCCAGAATAAATGACCAGCTATCATTCCAACCAACCCAGTGTCCAATTCAGCTGCAGCTAGAATTTGGGACTTCACCTAAATGAATCCTCCTTCCTTTACAGGGTCTAAGTCAAATAAGGGCCCGCATGAATTCCTAGATCAAATTTAGAATATGACAGATGTTATGAGGGTTAATACTATTCAGAGTGCTGAGTTAGCCATATACCAATTATAGGATGTCTCTCATACTTGGTATAAGCAGTGAAAGTCAGAAAGGTTAGATGATGCAGGCCCTATAGAGTGGGAGAAGTTTGCCTCTTCTTTCCTTAATAGATTCTTTTCGCTAGAGCTTAGAGAAGCTAAGGTACTAGAGTTCATCAACCTTAGGTAGGGCAGTAAGACGGTAAAGGAGTATTCTCTCAAGTTTACTCAATTAGCCAGATATGCCCCTCATGTGGTTGCAGACGGTAGAGCTAAGATGAGTAAGTTTGTGTCAGGGGTGAATGATAGTGTGGTAAATTAGTGAAGATATTCCATGTTGAATAGTGATATGACTTTAGCCAGACTTATGATACATGCTCAGTAGATAGAGGAGTAAAAAATTAGGACGAGAGAGAGATAGAGTAAGAGAGCAAGGACAGGTAGTTTCCGCTTTGCTCAGCCTAAGTCATAGGGTGGTAACCATTCTCAGCATAGTTAGAAATTTTCAGTCCCAGCTCTATTATCAGCTAGTATACCAGCACTTAAGTCTAGAAATGACCGTTATGATGGAGCGCCAGGCTCTGAGGCCCAGGGTAGTAAAAATAAAGGTTTTACTTATCCGCTTTGCAAAGAGTATGGTAAGAATCATCTAGGTGTATGTATGGTAGGCAGTGATGTATGCTTTGGGTATGGCAAGACAAACCATAGGATGCGAGAGTACAGAGTTCTAGCACAGAGGGGTAATGAGTTGCGTCAGCAAGGTACCAATAGTGGTCAGCGTCAGAATAGACTTTATGCACTCTAGACCTGCCCTAATCCAGAAAGTTTCCCTGACTTAGATTCGGGTATGTTACCAGTCTTTCATATTTATAGTATGCATTGTTAGATCTCTTTCTTTCATTCGAGCATATGTTTCAGTATGAGTTAGCTAGTAAAGCCAGCAAGTCAGTTTAGCAATCGAGTAGTCAGATTTTTATAGCTTGTTTTCTCATCCTTGCATCTATTCATGCTATCCAAAATCTTAGAGAAAGTAACTATTTCAAGGTAGAACCTCCTAGTAGTTGTAAGTTCAGTTTATCTCATCTATCATGTATTAGTTTTAGACTCCCAAAGTTTAGTTATAATCTAGTTTGTAGATACCCTGTGCATCACCCAGTATCTCCGTAAGGTAAGCGTTCTTAGAGGGACATAGCGTCCCAGGGAGGAGATACCCCACTTTCTCTTAATGCTTTCATGCCTCAGATCCTTTAATTTCTCCTTGCATAACGAATTCAGTCTAGAATAGAGGGTACTTATAAGTTGACCTTCAAGTTAGACCTCAGCTGTAAGTCAAGTATTCAGAGGTTCATTCAGTTTATGATCTTCAGTCCATATGTCACGTAGCAGAATCAGTCATGTTCTCATGTTCAGTTCAATCTTAGTGTCTTTACCATTGCATGTTCAGTCGCATATTCGTGAGTCAGTTCAGTCATGTATTCACGCATCAGATATGCGTGGTCAGCTTATCAGTACTTTTAGTCATGCATTCAGGTATCATGTCAGTCATATAATCATCCATTAGATATACATGGATTCAACTTATCAGTTAAGCATCAGATATGCATTCTCAGTTTGAGAAACTCAGTTTATCGAAACACTCAGTCCTACATTCATAAATCAGCTACTCATGCATCAGATATGCATGTACAGTATGATATGCTCAGTTTTCAATCATGTCACCCATGAAATCATGATCAGTTATTCATGCTATATATGCGTCATTTTATATTTTCTCCCTTCTTAAGTAGTCATCATTCGAGGACGAATGTTTCCAAGGGGGAGATATTGTAATACCCCAAAAAAAATCCAAACTGATATTAGAGCCATGTACCAAGGTCATGCATAGTACATCATGGTTCTTTTATAGTTTTATGATTAATTTAGATGTGTATTAAGGCTTCAAATAACTCCCAACTATCAGACGATTCAAAACATTCCTTACCGATTGAATTCTTGAGAAGGATATTAGTATAGTCATCTTCAAACGAGTATATCTCTCATTATACTTGGAATTTTTAAGATCATGACCTACCAACAGATAGATAATTGAATTATATTTCCAGCGATACCAATATAGCCTAAATCTGATATCGGAGCAAAGAGTTATTCCTATTTTACTCCAGCATGTCAGGCTGGAAATAGTGTGACGACATTCGTGGTAGCTTACCACATTTGTGATGCTCTATCATGAAGTTCGTCAGCCTTAGGCAGAAAATAGCTCCTAAGTGACGACATTCATGGTAGCTTACCATATTTTTGACGCCATGTCACAAATGTCGTCAGCCTTAGGTAGAATCCAGCTTCTATGTGACGACATTTTTAACGGCTTACCACATTTTTGACGCCATGTCACAAATGTCGTTAGACTTAGATAGAATTCATCTTCTGCGTGACAATATTTTTGATGGCTTACCACATTTTTGATGCCATGTCACAAATATCGTCAGCCTTAGGCAGAATCCAGCTTCTGTGTGACGATATTTTTGATGACTTACCATATTTTTGACGCCTTGTCACAAATATCGTCAGCTATTATTTTCAGCAACTGGGAATTTATTTCATAAGGGTATTTTGGTCTTTTACCATCATTTACCATGACTTATAACCCTAAAGAGGTGTAATTTTTCTCATTTTTCTTCAGTTAAGTATCTTAAAAACCCTCTCTTACGTTCTCAACCACAAGATTAGGGTTTCCATCAAACTCATCTCTCAAAAGCAAGATTCAAGCATTTTTCCAAGATAATCAAGAATTAAGTTTCTCAATCCAAGATCTCTCCAGCAAATCATCAAGGTTTCCTTTCTAAGGTATGCGTAGTGTTCATCTATGGATCTAATCCGTTTATAGAGCTCAAGAATCATGTTATAAATACTATTTTATGAATTTTTTTATGGTGATATGAGCATGTACATGTTGATGATTGTTGTTTAAGTTTCAAGATAATATCTAACGGTGTTTTCATGGAATATATATGCTTGTTAGTTGAAAACTATGAACCTTAGATGGTGTAAAATGGTACAAGTTATGAAACACACCTATGCCTTAAATATTGCATGCAAGGTGTTAAATAAAATGCTTAGAATGCTAAATTTATGTTTATATGGTTCCATGATATCTAAATGACAAGTCCATGTTGGCTATATACTTTAATATAAATTTCATGCTTTTCATGTGTTGTTATTGTTGTGGTATGAAGTATGTATGATAATGGAGATATACAATATGCACATGAAATTTAGCTATGTACTCCCTGCCATGCTTAATATTTTGAGGAACTACATGATGTATAATATTCTCTATTTATGATAATGTGAATTGTGGACTCCAATATTATGATCAAGTCAGTCATATTGTGTCAGTTTCCTTCCATTAGGTCCTGGGGGTATTGGTACCCGAAAACTATAGTTTTGTGCCTAGAGCCATGTAATTTTATCACGATACTCTCAATTAAGCCATGATCTATAGAATTTAGTCAGTCATATGACTCAGGAAAATCCAATAACCTTAGTAATCTCAGTAGTTTAGTAATCTCAGTGATCTCAGTGCTCAGTAATATCTGTAACCTCAGTATTCAAAGTCAATCTCAGTAACTTCAGTACTCTCAGCCAGTCCTCAAAACTCAGTACATTCCATCAGTCATCGGAATCCAGTAAACTCAATTTTAGCTCTGCTAAACAATACCACTATTTTTAGTTCAGTTAATCAGTATCAGTTCAGCAAATCAGTTAAGTTAAGTTATTTAGTTCAGCGCAATTATTCAGTTCAGTGTCTTTTAGATGAGAGTAGGATTCAGTACCGAGCGAGCCTAGGGATGGGGACTCACCCACTAGAATAGGACTGAGATACCTAGAAGCAATCCTTAAGTTCCAGAACTATGTAGCCAGCGTAGGTACGAGATGTCACCCGTTAGATAGGATTGACATACTCAGGGGTCCCCTGTTAGCATATTTATATGTATAGGATTGATCTTAGGTGTCACCCACTAGATTAGGACTGACTCCATAACAGATGTCTTTACTGGTGGTGCGGTACTGACACACTTCCAATTAGGGCAGAGATTGGACCCCTGTTCACTTATCTTGGGGCATGTCTGTTAAATGAACACATCCCACAGTTTTAGTTACAGATTTAGGAATGTCAGATACAGTCAACTCAGCTTAGTAGTACAGATTCAATACTGTTAGATATAGTCAAAGCTTATCATTGTAAATAGACTTCAAGATCACCCATTAGCTAGGACTGATCTCAACTACGATTAATCAGTATCAGAATCATTAGATTTAAAGATCACCTGCTAGATAGGGCTGGTCTTAGACTAAGTCAAATTTTCTTATTATCAGTATACTCATGATCACCCGCTAGATAGGATTGATCTCAGATTTAGTTACTCTAAGTAGAACAGAACTCAGATAGTTTCATCAGAACTTAGACTGTCAGATATAGTCGCTCAGTATCAGTTACATTGGTTAGGCTGATCATTACAGTTATATCAGTTTTATGAACTCATGTATCAGTCATATCAGTTATCAGAATTCATGATATCAATATTCAGCTTTAGGATTGTCAAACACAGTCAACCTGACCAGTTCTTTATAATTTGAATTGTCAAAAATAGTCGTTCAGCTATTCAGTATCTCAGTATCAGTACACTCATGTTGTCAGTATTCAGACTCAGTAGTCAGTATCTTCACGAGTTCAGTTATAGTTATGTATGCATGTATGTATTCTCACATTCATATTAGTCAGCATTGTTCATGTATATAACCCTTTGCATTTAGCCTACCTCACTCGTATACTCAGTACATTCAGACGTACTAAATTATTTGCGCTATGGTGCTTTCTCTTATGTTACACCAGATCAACAGTAGCATTCCAGTGTTCAGAGTTTGTAGTAAGTCTTTCTCATTCGAGGACGATATGATTATTGCTATATTTACTATTCAGTTGCTAGATGAAGTTAGTTGGAGACATGTTCCTTCAACTTCTTAGTCAGTTCAGTTAGAGGCTTTCAGACTAGATGTCATATTAAATATTTAGATCTCATTATTTTTAGTATTTATGACTTGTTTTGGTATTGTTATACCTTTTTTAGACATTTTGTTATCAGATGTTTATTCAGTTCGAATTTTATGGCCTTTCGTGTTCATGTTTCTACATTTTATGATATATTATGCAGTATACAGGTACATATATCATTCATGGGTTAGCTTGTGGTCCTTCGGTGTCATGAGCACCATGTAGCATTTTGGTTCAGAAAATTGGGGTGTTACAGTCAGTCATATTACTGTGACAGGTATTTAAGGGACTTTAGTAGGGGTATTCTGGACATTTTTCTACTTACCCTAATTATGACCCACAACTTTTATTACACTTAAAAGGTTATTTACCCTATTATTCTATTCATTAACACATAGAAAACTATTCCTAAACATTCAATAATTCTCTCAAGAGCTTTTGGGGCAAGAGAGCTAGGGTTTCAACTTGGGGATTGCATTGGGGCTTGTTTTGGTGATTTTGTTCCATCATTTTTCTCGATTCATGGCATGTGTCTCTTACCTACTTCTTATTTCTAAAAAAGCAAGAATTTATGGTTGTTTTCATGGTTTCAATATAGCATGGTTTATGGTTTCCAACTATAAAATGAGGGTTTTGTTTATAATGGTTTTGTTTTAGTTTCCTATGGTTTAATTGTGCTTTAATATGCATTGATGGTGGTTTTTGGCAATTGGATTGCACGGTAATGGTTTAATGGTCTTTGAAATTGGTTTTGGTCATATTATGCCCCCAAGGTATTTGATAAAATTCTTATAAAGATATGTTCACTGCATTAACTTCTTTAAATGGAACTCTTGCTTGTTTTAAACTTATGCATGAAACCATAAATGGTTTACAAAGGTTAAAGGCTTATTAGTTTTGCTTATGGAGTACATGAAAGTCTCCGAAGAGGTTAATACGGTAAACAGATAGGGCACTTTGGGAGTCCCCTTAACCTAAATAGTTTGGCTATGAATAAATCTTGAAAATATGGTTGGTATTCCGATACCACTTATAAATGGAATTGGTTAATAAATAGTAATTCGATTTGTTTGGACATGGTTTAAATTTGGACACATTAATGACGGGATGTGTAACTAAGCTGTGGAAGGTGAAGGTTCCCCGAGACCAAAACTGAAAACTCATATTTGCCGATATGAGGGGTTTTTAATGTCCACATGCGAGTGTCACATTTTATATAGAGGGATGTACTAATCATGCCATGGGATATTTCCTAGTCGTGCGGCTACATGGCTACATGCACTATGACTCTTTCAGCAGGGGAGCTGAACCCAAATGACCCAGGCTGTGGTTGAACGACAAGGTTACACAATCCAGGTAAAAGGTTTTAAATGCTTGCTAAACACGGATTCCCTTTCCTAGCACTTATTATATATATGTATGGTTGTATGCATCATGAATGGTTTTACTTGGTTGTTTAAATAACATTACTTTATCCTTATCTTAAGATACATACTAGCGGTCACTCGCTAACTTATCTATTGGCGACCATATACCCATGCTATGCAAAAATCGATAGTTCAACTTCTTCTACATAGTGATTGACTTGGGTACAACAATTAGATTTAAGTGGTGATCTTTCATCTTTTCAAAAGGCTCCATTTCATGATATGGACATTCTAGACATTTTGTTTTTATTTTGGATATTGATTTTGGCTATGGTTGGAGGCATGTTTTATAAGCCTAAATCCATCTTTTGAGTGGATATGTATGACTTTCAAAGTGATTGATGTTTAAACCATATTGTATTTCTCTAATTTCTACTATTTTCATATAGAGCATTGAATAAGCTTTCCATCGATACTGATTTCATTAAAATCTGACTTCAAACGAGGGAGTTATAGCCGTTTTACTCAGTGATATCGGATCGCCCAGGTCTGATGGTCGACTTGGCAGACTGTCAGGTCCTTGGTAGACCGTTAAGTGTCCCATCAGGTCAAGGCAGTGACCCCTCTTCCTAGTCATCGTGTGACAGCCAAGATGGTGGACCGTCAAAAAAATTGACGGACCATCGAGGGGTCCATCAGGTCGAGATAGAATATTTCATTTCTAGCCCTCGAGTGACGGACAACTTGGTAGACCATCAATTTCCTGACGGATCATCACTTTGACCATCACATCGAGGCAAAACGTTCCAGTTTTAGCACTCGAGTGACGAACGATCTGGTGGACCGTCAGGAGACTTGACAGACCGTCAGATCGACCGTCACATGCCCTGATCTGTAAATTTCAGCTTTTTCAAAAAGGGAACTTTGGTCATTTCTTTCCCTTATGGTCTTATATATATATCCTAGTAGAGAATATCCATTCATTTTTCTCCTTTTCTCTTACAAGAAACATCTAAAAATTAGTGTTTCTTCCAAAACTCAAAAATTCAATCTTCTTCCAAGAAATTCAAGGATCTTCCATAGATTTCTCCAAGTTGGCCAAGAATTAAGCTCCCCTAGTCAAAGGCATCAAGGATATTAACTCAAAAAATGTAAGGAAGAAGTTCTAAACAAGTTTCTACATCTCCAAAATTATAATCCAAGGTATGTGGGGCTTGAACAAGAACACTCCTTTCGTTCTTGTGGCTAAAGATTTACTTTCTATTATTGATTTACATGATTTTGCAAGTGGGTTTACACCCAAATTTCTTTATTTATGATTTATGAGATTTGAGTTGAATAATTTTGATATTTATGATTATTTCACCATCATGTTTCTTAAATTAAGAATTTATTTCATGAGTTGTATATTGTCATTACGTATTGATGATTTCTAAGCGATTTAAGACAAGTGTCATCAGTTATGCCTTTCCATGAGAAATTTGACTATTGAATATATATATAGATATTTGATATTGAAAGTCAAGAATGAGTCCTATGATGTTTCCTTGAAGCTTTGATATTTAAAAATGATTTGAAAAAAAAGATTGTATTGAGTTGAGTCGGGTTAGGAATCCACAAGATGTTTATGATTTGCAGATGATATATATATATATATATATATATATATATATATATATATATGTTTTGGTCTTTAAAATAGACCCATGAGTTGATATTGATTAAGGTGAATTTCCTCACGCGTTCTAAGCTGTCTGGGAGGAGTATTTAGCACCGAGCAGGAAATGTGGTATTTCTTCAAAACTATGTGCCACCGTAGGATTTATATTGATAATTTTGGGTCAGAGGCCGAGTATGGGATTATGATAACAAGATTGAGGTTGTACTCCCTGGCAAAAATATGATACCCCCGCCAATATGGGGTTCTCTTCTTAGGAGGGCAAAACGTTGGACTCCATGTGGTCACATGGTGTAGTTATGTCGGTTATAAGAAACTCCCACATCTATAATGATCTAAGTACCATGAGATACCGAGTCACTCTAAGTCATGAATCAAAGAGTTTGAGTTGAGTTAAATGATTTATGACATTTATTAAGCATATGTTATTACTAATGACTTTCGGAAATGATATTTTAGATAATTCAAGCGAAGAGATATATTATTGCCAGCATGCATAATTTTCTTATACATTTATGATATTATTTAAAATGTTACATCCACCTCCACATACTCAGTACATTCCCAAGTACTGACTCTCATACTCCTTTGTATTCTATATTTCTTCATGATATAGGTTCAGGTGCTCAGTCTCAGCAGCGATAGTGATCTTTGAGTACCTTCATCTACATTTTTGCAGTTGGTGAGTCCTCATGGTTTGAGGACCTGTGTCTCTAATTTTGTATTGTTAATAGATAGTTGTTTACTTTCAGTTCAGTACGAGTCAGTTGGAGATCTGTCCCAATGGATCCTCAGTTCTATGTAGTAGAGGCTTTGTCAGACTAGTGTACCAGCGTGTACAGAGATTTCAGTATTTTGTTTGTACAGGGTAGTATTACTTCATATTTTAGTATGTTTATGACATGGTTATTCCTCTTTATCTTAGCATGATTTTCTCTATAATGAGTTCTGAAAGTGATGACAGGCTTACAAGGTTATCTTGAGGCCACGTGTGGCCTTGAGCACCATGTGACATCTCAGGATAGGTTCTTGGGGAGTTACACATATCCCAACCGATTATCTGTATTCTTTTGGATAAACGCTTTGTGGTACTTTTGGGGGTTGGTATTGGTGGGAACAGTATTAGTATCGACCTTGGCATTGGAATAAGCTGGGAGGCTGGCATCATCAGACATAATTTCTCACTATTCCATCATCTTAGATTTTGGGATTGATTATTATATTATATTTTAATATTTTCTTTGGTTTGGTATGGTATGGATGGTTGGGTTTGGTACCATTAGACTCGGTTGAGCCGATCGCGGTCGTGATACTATCCTATAGTCTTGATGTAAACAATAATGCTATCTTGTTATATGTTTAAAATTTAGCTCATATGAGGCTGTAATAGGCGGCTGGGTTGGGTTACGAGCGCGGTCCCCGATCTTTATTGGACTTGGGTTGTCCATTACATTTAGGCCCTGGTTCGGGTCGTGATAAGTTGGTATTAGAGATTTAGGTTCATGGTCAACTGGAAAGTCCACAAAGCCGTGTCGAGTAGAGTCTCTTTTAGTGGTGCGTAGTGCACCACACTCATAAGAGAGAGGTTGCAAGACACTTAGGAATGTTTCACTTTTTTGAAATTCTTAGTCGTGGAATGTTTTCTAATCCTTGGTTATTTGTCTTTCAGATCATGCCTCCTTGATCTGTAATGCAAAGGAATCCTTCTGCCTTATCTGGGGATAATTTTGAAGGGGTACCTTCTACGTCTGGAGTACATCTTTGATCTCATTATCCTATTCCTGATTGTTCTAAAGTTTCTCTTATTCCTCTTACTGCTCCTCAGGTACCTCAGGGTAACATAACAAACGCGGAGTTTCGTCAGTCTATCCATATTATTGCTCAGATGGTTGCTGCTCATGCCGAGCGGGGTGTGGCTAGTTCTTTTTCTACTAAGGCCACAAGGGTTGGTCAATTTATGAAGATAGGTCCTCCTACTTTTATGGGAGTGAAGGTAGATGAAGACCCATAGGGCTTCTTGGATGAATTGGAGAAGATATTTTGGGTTATGTAGGCTTTTGATATGGAGGGAGTTAGCTTTGTATCTAATCCTTGGTTATTTGTCTTTCAGATCATGCCTTCTTGATCTGTAATGCAAAGGAATCCTTCTGCCTTATCTGGGGATAATTTTGAAGGGGTACCTTCTACGTCTGGAGTACATCTTTGATCTCATTGTCCTATTCCTGATTGTTCTAAAGTTTCTCCTATTCCTCTTAATGCTCCTCAGGTACCTAGGGTAACGTAACGAACGCGGAGTTTCATCAGTCTATCCATATTATTGCTCAGATGGTTGCTGCTCATGCCGAGCGGGGTGTGGCTAGTTCTTTTTCTGCTGAGGCCATAAGGGTTGGTCAATTTATGAAGATAGGTCCTCCTACTTTTATGGGAGTGAAGGTAGATGAAGACCCATAAGGCTTCTTGGATGAATTGGAGAAGATATTTTGGGTTATGTAGGCTTTTGATATGGAGGGAGTTAGCTTTGTATCTTATCAACTCAAAGATATTGCTTATCAGTGGTATGACAAGTGGGACAAAGATAAGTGTGATATAGAAGAGGAAGGGTTGTGGGAGGCCTTTTCTAATACCTTCATAGATCGTTTCTTTCCTCAAGAGTTGAGGGAAGCTAAGATGGAGGAGTTTGTGAACCTCAGGCAATGGAGGATATTTGTAAGGGAATATGCCTTGAAGTTTCATCAATTGTCAAGTTATGTTCCTGATTTTGTGGCTGATATGAGGTCGAGAATGAGGAAGTTCGCTTCTAGGCTGAATAGAGATCTCATTTTAGAGAGCAAGACTGCTTTTGTCATTAGAGACATAGACATGTCTAGGTTGACTGTTCATATGCAGTAGGTTGAGATGAGAAGAGATAGTAGGTGGAATTTAGGGATAGGCAGAGAAATCGGGGCAAATTTTTTATCAGGGAGGTGCGCAGTCTCAAGGTGGTAGAGATAGTAGCAAGTTGAAAAAAAAAGAAGTGGAAGAGTTCTGGTTTGTTCTTTACTGCCTGTGCTCCTTACCACAGCAGTCGGGCAACATGCGTTACTAAGGTGGTGATAATTTTTTAGCTCAGGTTGCTTAATCTTAGGAGAGCTGAGGTCAGTCTATTTCTTCATGCCTTCCTTATCTGTTCTACGGTTGTTCTCATCGGGGATTCTGTGAGGAAAGTAGAGATAAGTGCCTTAAGTATGGCTAGGTAGTCCATAGGCTCAAGGATTATCCGGTCAACAAGGTTTCTACAGGGGCGAATAAGATTTTGATGGCTTTATCTTCTGCTCCTACACCTGGTGGTGTGGTAGCTGCTTCTGTTACTGCTCCTGGTTCTAGTATTGGTCGGAACAGTTTGTATGTTTTGGCATCCCGGTAGGAATTTGAGGCATCACTTAATGTTATTACTGGTACGTTATAATTTTTTTTCTATGATTTATATTATTTGCTTGATCCGAGCTCCACTCTTTCTTATGTGACTCCTTATATAGTTGTGTGTTTTGGTTTTGATTCAGAAATTATTTTTGATCCTTAATTTATTTTTACCTTGGTAGGAGACTCGATCATTGCTTAATGGGTTTATAAGGGGTGTGTGGTATCTGTTGGTAACATGTAGACCTTGGTAGATCTATTTGAGTTGGGAATGGTGGGTTTTGATTTGATTTTGAGTATGGATTGATTTCATTCTTGTTATGCATCTTTAGACTCTTGAACTCGTAAGGTCATCTTTAGGTTCCTTGGTGAGCCAAAAACAAAATGAAAGGGTTATTCTTTAGCTCCTAGGGGAAGATTTATTTCTTATATTAGAGCTCAAAGGTTAATCTTTAAAGGGTGTCTTTATTACTTGGTCCGAGTTAAAGATTTTAACTCGGAAGGTCCTTTAATGCCTTTAGTTCCATTAGTTAATGAGTTTTCAGAGGTCTTTTCAGATGATCTTCTTGGTATTCCTCCGGATAAGGAAATAGAGTTTGGTATTGATTTGCTTCCGGACACTCGTCCAATAGCTATTCTTCCGTATAGAATGGCTTAGGTTGAGTTAAGAAAACTCAAGGAGCAAATTAAAGATCTTCTGGACAATGGGTTTATTCATCCTAGTATTTCTCCATGGGGTGCGCCGGTGTTGTTCTTGTGCAAGAAGGATGGTTCCCTTCGGATGTGCATTGACTATTGGCAGTTGAACAAGGTAACGGTCAAGAACAAGTTTTCTCTCCCAAGGATAGATGATCTGTTTGATCAGTTGTAGGGTGCCAAGTTCTTTTCAAAGATAGGTCTTCGATCTAGGTACCATCAGCTTAAGGTTAGGGAGGTGGATATTCCTAATACTACTTTTCGTACTCGATATGGACATTTTGAGTTCTTGGTGATGTCATTTAGATTGACAAACGTTCCGACGACGTTTATGGATTTGATGAACAAGGTGTTTAGGCAGTATTTAGATCTCTTTGTCATTATGTTTATTGATGACATTTTGGTGTATTCGAGGAGTGAGGTGGATCATTCTAATCACTTCCTATGGTGTTGCAGACCTTACAAGAATAACATTTATTTGCCAAGTTCTCTAAGTGTGAGTTTTGGTTGGATGTTGTGACTTTCTTGGGTTATATTATTTCTAGTGAGGGGATAATGGTTGATCCTCGAAAGGTTGCTGCGGTGAAAGAGTGGCCTAGTCCTACGACTCTATCTGATGTTCAGAATTTCTTGAGTTTATCCGGGTATTATAGGCGGTTTGTGGAAAGATTCTTGACGATAACTGCTTCTTTGACTAAGTTAACTCATAAGAAGGTTAAGTTTTCTTGGTCGGATGCTTGTGAGGGGAGTTTTGAGAAATTGAAGGATAGGTTGACGTTGGCTTTAATTTTAACTTTGTCGGAAGGCAATGATGGGTTTGTGATTTATTGTGATGCATCTCGGGTAGGACTTGATTATGTTTTGATGCATCATGGGAAGGTGATTACCTATGCTTCCAGGCAGTTGAAGGTGCATGAGATAAATTATCCTACTCATGATTTGGAGCTGTTGGTGGTTGTGTTTGCTTTGAAAATATGGCAGCATTCTCTATATGGTGTTCACGTGGATATCTTTTCTGATCATAAGAGTTTTCAGTACGTGTTCATGCAGAAGGAGCTTAATCTCAGGCAAAAGAGATGATTTGAGCTTCTCAAGGATTATGATACGAGTCTTCACTACCACCCAGGTAAGGCTAATGTGGTTGCCGATGATCTTAACAAGTTGTCTATGGGGAGTTTGGTTCATTTGGAGGAAGGCAAACGGTAATTGGTGAAGGGTATTCACCGCTTGGCCAATCTAGGATTCGTCTCTTAGATTCTGATTTTCATACTCCCTATTTGATTTGGGAAACAGAGGTAACGAACAGTTCTAGCTTCTAATTATCTGAAAGACTCCATCCCTTCTCCGCTATCAAATCAAATGATAGCTGGTTCTAAACTTCATATTCAATTTATAAGAAAATTATTATTATTATTATTTGGACAAATAAGATCTTTATGAGAAATTATTTCAGTACTTGTTCTTCATAATTTCAAAATGAAATGTCCTATCGTTGTTTTCAGCTACAACTATCAAGTTTAAGAGATCTGAAAGATTGTTACCGTCACTAGGCATGAAAGCATTTGTGGCGTTATCATCCTGCTTGATGTTATTCATGCTTGCACCATTTGATTCTGCTCCTGCAGAGTTGTGGTTCTTCTTTCCAAATCTCAAGAGGCGTTTAAGACCTTTTGATGATTCCTTTGCTTGAGTCATTTCTACAGCTTCAGAGTTATTATCTACTCTAACAGTGTGAATATCAGGTGCATAAGCTTTGGCGATTTCTTTAACTGTTGATCCTGTGTATGAGCTCAGCAGAGGTGCTCTAACAAACTCCAAATTTTTGGTACAAGGGTCCTTCATAGAGGAGACACGAGTATACGAGGCACAATAAGCAGTACTACTAATATTTGCAAACTTAGGTATGTCATCTATATAACTTGTGTCCGTCTGCAAATATTAAAGTGGATTATTCAACTTTTTGCAATTAACTTAATTCAATAAAGAAAGCTTATGTGTCATGATAATGCGATTTGAGATTAAATGAAGAAGTGTGGATTCATATAGTCAACACCAACTTGTTTTGAACTGAGACATTTATTGTCTTCAATAAAAAAAGCTTATGCAACTAAAGATTAACTTCAAACATGTAATTAACTTGAAAAATAGCTCCCTCAACATCACTAATGTCAAGCAGATCAAACACCCAAGAACATTGGAGAGAACCTTACCCACTCACCTCACCCCAAATACCCCTTCCACCCATATGCCACCAAAGGAAAAAAAGATCAAACAAGATAGAGCAAATTTATATTCCAGATAGAAATAGAACATCTATTTTATTTTGATTTTAAAACATAAGCAGTAAGAAGATACACCTTCTTTGATTGAATTTTCATCCAATACTTTTTCGAGCCAAGTAAATATCAATAATAATAGAATCTCAGGTCGTTTAATTAATAGGGTACCATAACTGATTTCATTCATTTCATTAATCATATGCAAACATTACTAAGACCATCAGTAAAATAAGATACCAATAATCTAAAATTCTAATTTGATTTAAACAAAGCCAAAGGTATCAAAAGTCTTATGTTGCAAATAAATTAGCATATCATCCTATTTATTTATTGGGACACATTGGTAGCAGATTTAATGCTTACCTGGTTCCATATGTGGAGAAAATATCACAAGTAAGCATTGACAAGTAAAATTTTTGAGGAGCAACCTGGATTAAAGAAATATGCCTCTTCAATTGAGTAAACGATGATGCTTACATTATTAACTCATGTTGAAAAAGAATGGAGCTAAAAAAGTTAGTCAATACTTTCAGACATATTGTCAAACAGCTTCGGTGCAACAATTTATACCTGATGGCAAGTCAGAATGCTTTCTCAGAAATATTTTGAATAAATGAACACATGCATGTATCAAAATTCACTCTGAAAATGTGAAAAAATAAAATTAAAGTAAGTAAATACACACTTTATTAGTAAAATAAAATAAAATGCAAACAAGAATGAAATGACAGTAGCAAATTAACAGGAGGGGAAACAAATTAAATGGAGACTTACTTTCTCCCATTAATCTTCTTTTCTGCCGCTAATTTCTCAACCTTCAATAGAAATGTTTGATCCCTCTATGTTAGATCTAAATCTGAAATAAAATTAAATTAAATTTTCAAAACTCAAATATTAAACTTCAAGTTAAAATCCAAAGTTTCTTCATAAAATTATAAATTAAGCATATTACTGCATACAAAACTTCAGTGATACAAAGAATCAAACAAAGAAATGACACAGGGGGCAAAATAATAACAATCAGCTGAGGAAAAAAGAGAAAAGAACGAAAGAGAAAGAGAGTTGAAATATGATTTAAGGACAATAGTTGGAATCTCAAAGGAAATATTGGAGCGTTAAAAAGAGGAAAAAAAGGGTTGCATATTAAAAAGCAGTACACGTATTAAATGAGTTAATACATAAAAATGACCCTAAACTTGACACCAAATTATAACTTTGACCTTAAACTTTGACAGTGCACAAATATGACCTTTAACTATTCAAAACTGCACAAATATGAACTTGAATCCTATGTGGCAAAATGCGTGTTCAACACGCAAAACTGAGCGCGTCCAGCTTAAAATCTAAGGGCATAGTACATAAATATGACCTAAAACTTTGACAGTGCACAAATATGACCTTTAACTATTCAAAACTGTACAAATATGACTTTTAAATGACTCTTCACTATTATTTTTTTATTATTGTTGGTTCAAAGATAAAAATGGCATCTAATTTCTTTTGTCATTGCGGGAAAAGAGCAATATTGAAGATTTATTAATTAGGCGAGTCAGCCTCATATGGAAAAATCGAGCGGGTATGTATATATTATAAAGAAGAGGACAAATTTAAGTTATATAATATATCTAAAAATTATTTATTTAAATATTAAATTAAAGATGAAACTATACTACTAATAAAAAATTATAGTTTTAATAAAACGTTATTAAATTAATGTTATTAAGGATAGTAGTAGTAGTATATTAAAATAACGTTATCAAATTAACGTAATTAAAATGTTATTAAATTAAAGTTATTAAATTAAAGAGGGGCGGACCTACGTGGTTGCCGTGGGGTTCACCCGAACCCCCTCGGTAAAATAATTACGTTGTATATATATAAGATAGAAAATGTATATTTATGTACGTATATTAATGTTGAACTACATGAAACAAGACACTTAGATAGCCCAGTGGTGTTATTTGCTTTTCTTGGGCGCTTCCTTTAGCCTACTGTGCGGGTTCGATCCCTGCTAGTTACTGTTTTTTTTTTAATTAAAAAAAAGCTAGGTGTTGCTGCTATAGAAAAAAATAAAATAATAATAATTTTTTAAAATTAAAAAAAAGTTAGGTGCTGCTACTATAGAAATAAATAAATAAAAAATTATAATAATAATAATAATAATAATAAATAAAAAAAAAACGACGTCGTTTTAACACAAAAAGCAAAACTTTGATAGTGCACAAATATGATCTTTAACTATTTAAAACTGCACAAATATGACTTCTCTCTAAGTCAGCCCTTTTAACGACGTGACACCGTGTGATTGGATTACCTTTCCACATAGGCGCGAGTGAGACTCACGCATGGGGTTGCAAAATTGGAGGTCATATTTGTTCAGGTTTTGAATAGTTAAAGGTCCTATTTGTGCACTATCAAAGTTTAAGGTCAAAGGTATAATTTGATGTCAAATTTAGGGTCATTTTTATGTATGAACTCCCTATTAAATAGATGGATAAGAATCAAGCCAAGTTTACAGTACAATACATATTACTTTTTGTACAATCATTAATAAGATTTTCATTAGAATATGTATAAAATAAGCCAAGTTTATAGAATATATATAAAATAAGATTTTCTTCAAATATGGATACAAAAATTTTTTTGGTTAGATTTCTTCCCATTTGCTTAGGGGTGTACAGAAATTGAATCGATCAATAAATCGAATCGATAGAAATGTTATTGATTTATTGTTATTGGATTAATAGTTTTTAATAATTTTATAATTTTTTAATTGAGTTATTGATTTGGTTTTAATTTTTTCTTGTTGGGTTATTCGATAAATCGACGATTCAATAAGAATATACTGAATTACTAATGTACCCCTACTTGTCTATGTCTATACTATATTAAAAGTGTAAATGACTTTATAAATGTTGTTTGGATTTTTGACCTTCGTTAAAGTCTTTTTTTTTTTTTTATAAGATTCTCCTTTTATAATTTTTTTAATTATTATTTTATTAAATTAATAACTCTTAATATATTATTAATCTTGAAAGAGGTGATGTGTAACTTCTCCTAGGCTAAGAATCTTATTATCTTCTTTTCCCCCCTCATTCTTTAGTTTTTCTTTTTCATTTTCTTAGAATGTGATTGTTTATATTATTTTAAAAATTCCGAGGCCAATAAAGAGTTTTTCATAGACGACGGATAAAAATTTATATTGCGTAAAAAATTTAGTCATCCAATATTTAAGTACACCTATCATAGTGAGATACCTCCATGAGATCATTGCTTTCACGGATATCACAAAATTATGTTCCTCTAGGCATATTGATTGGCTTAAAAAATGTTGCAACTAAAGATAGAAGCTATATTAATATATTTTTTAGTTCTAAAACAGTTTCTACTATTTCGTGAAATCACTTATCTTTTTTAAAAATTTAATCGTACATACCACCTTTTAAAATAAACACTTTTGAAAAAATAAGTTTACCAAGATGTAGTTAAAAGAAATCTCTTATATTTTAACCATCTCACTTAAATTTATTTAATTTCAAAGCTTCAAGAATTGTGCTCCTACATCTGATTTAACGGCCAAGAAAGAAATAAGGGGATTTTGCTTCTACGAACTCACTTCAGTTTTAATTTCTTTTAGAAGTTAATTAATTCATAGTTGGAAGAAATTTTAAAAAATCATTAGTGAGAGATTTTCTCAAGTGACAGAACATAAGATTACACGATACCTATTTTATTTTAATTTTAGTTTTTCTTACTTTATTTTTAAAACTCAAAAGTTTTCAAATAGAGATAATAGTCAATTACTCCCATGAACTACACCCAAAAAGGTTATGACACACCTCAATTTAAAAGGGTTCTTATTATCCCGTGAACTATTTAAAAGTGTCATTTTGACATCCTTAGTACCTACGTGGCACAACACACTGAAGTGTCCACGTAGGCACATGTGTGTGCCATGTATGTGCCACATAGACACTAAGGGTGTCAAAATTACACTTTTAATTAGTTTATGGGGATAATAGGACCCCTTTAAGTTGAGGTGTGTCATAACCTTTTTGGGTATAGTTCAGAGGGGTAATTGGATATTTTTTCTTTTAAATATAATTACTATTTGTAATTTATTACAACAACGATTGTTATTTTTTAGAAATAAAAGATGAGAGAACTTATGTAAAACTTGAAATTTCTAATTCTGTATCACGCTTAAGAGTGCAATAACTATAAATTTTATTATTTAAATAATTAATTTTATTTATTTATTTATAAAAAGAACGAACAAGATGAAAGGATTTATGTAAATACTCTATTTAATAGTATATAAGACCACCCTTGTACAACAAAAAAATCATTAATTATGTATCCTGCTTATGAGCAATAACTATAAATACTTTTGAGATAAGCATTCATGTCACATTCCAACTTTACATGAATTCTATTACCTTCTTGAACTTAATTTTAGCATATTTTTTCACTCTTTTGTGTTGACATGACATCTTTACTACATAAAATGAAGCCCACGTCAAAGGTGCCATGTCAGCTAAAAAGGGTGACAAAAATACACTAAAATTGAGTTCAAGAACCCTCTAAAGTTGAAGGTTTGATCATGATACAAGGAGATACTAGATGCTTTACTCAATATTTTTGTTTATATGAATGTATTAATTATGAACAACAATTTAATAAGAATGGGTAAGACAAGGGCTTACATAAATTGTCTAATTATGTACCATAAGATTAACCTTTAATGATAATTACTAACAAATATTTTTATTTATAATAATTTAGTAATATTTATGATAAATATTTATATATAAATGAGAAGTTGGAGGTCTTACATCTTCATACATAATAATAACTCATCTCATTAGAAAAAAAGATTGCTCCTCGAAATTTTATTACCTAAAAATATATTATATATAATAACAATAACAGATCAAAGTAGTCCTACAAAGTGAGGTATGGGGAGGACAAAGTGTACACAAATCATAACTTCACCTCAAAAATGATATATAGAGGTTATTTTTTATAGACCCTAGCCTTAGATATAAACAATCTAAAAAGATGTAATAAAAGTACAAGTAATGAAAATATTATATAAATAAAACAATATCATTATCGCGCGAAGCACGGACCTGTTCACTAGTATGTGTCTGTATATATATATTTTTCCTTCATGAATACAAATTTTCTTTTGGGTAGATTTCTTCCCATTTGGCTAGGGGTGTACAAAAATCGAATCGACCAATAAATCAAACCGATAAAAATATTATTGATTTATTGTGTTAATAATTTTTAGTGATTTTATATTTTTTTTATTTGGGTTATTGATTTGATTTTGATTTTTTCCGTGTTGGGTTATTCGGTAAATTGATGATCCAATAAGAACATATTAAATTACTAATTTACCCCTATTTATTTCTATCTATACTATATTAAAAGTGTGAAGGACTTTATAAATATTGTTTGAATTTTTGACCTACATTAAACGTCTCTTTTTTGACAAAATTGTCATTTTACAATTCTTCTTTATTTATTATTTTATTAAATTAATGACTCTTAACATATATATACATATGTAAAATTAATTTAAATATTATCTTATTTATAATTATTTATTAAAGAATATAATAAATTGAAGTTTTTCACAATTTTATTTAACTAATATTTTGCAAACAATATTTGATAATAATATGAAAGTATTAAGATCCATTGAACGACATTTATTTACACAAATTACTTTTTTATAATAATTTTTATAAAAAGAAAGACAAGTACGAAAGTTTTAAAGTATCTCATGTCTGGTTTGTTTCTTTTTGTTTGAAAAGGAAATAGAAGTAGAATTCTAATTAAATACTATCTTTGAATTTTGCTGTCGTACATAAGATTCACTTCTAATTCTTCGTACTCAACATTGTTATTTGAGTTTTTTTTGGGTGCCTGACTATGTATTTCTTTTAAATCCCTCACGGGAGCTTGAAACAAGATTAAGCATAATTTGTTAAATTTATTATTGAAATTTATTTTAACTTTTTTTCTTTTTATGTGATTTTTCATGTTTGAAGCATCAATGAAATCTGTAATTGAATAAAAAAATCGAAAACATTTATGATGGAGATCAACATATCTAACTACTTTATTTTATGTAGTTTTTCATGCTCGAAACACTGAGTGGATCTATAATTAAAGTTGATAGCTGAAATGATGGATATCGAAAAGGATATTATTGTTGGGATTCAGGCTCCACGCCACCCGGACATTGCTTCGTCGAGCAATTGTTAAATATGATGAATTTTCTCAAGCAACTTATGATGCATTGGATTTTGATTCAGTTTTTATATTGTGAAAGTTGCATGTTTTAGTAGTCATAAATATTTTGACAAGTTAGGCCTTAGCAAGAGTTGCTACAGAGTTACCAAGTACATCTATGTGATGTTACACATAGATATGCCCTAATGGCTTGAAAGATGAAAATTGACATACACAAGCAAAGATTCAAATTGAATTGGTTTGTAGTAGTCCACGTTGTTGAAGAATCATGATGAATTAGAAGGAAAAAATCATTCCCTCATGGAGAGGCATTGTGAACGTCCAGAATAGTTGAAAAATATGCAGAGGAAATTGTATTCAATTGGGCATATGAACTCAAAAGTAAAGCATGATTTTTTGAGTATTCACATATCTAAGAGTGATTCAAATAGATACAAATTTTAAGTACCTCAGAATGAGTCATGAAAGAATTGAAAACATTGATAGATTCTTACAAAATCGAAGGTGAAGAAAATTCAATCCCTTAACCTTCATACCCATTTGTGGAGTTGGGTTTCTATGAAACCTTTTGCTTATATATCTTTTTTTTTTAAACAATATCAATTAGCAATGTTGACAAAGAGATCAAAAATATGATTTTATGGTAGCGATTGTGTCGGAAGCTTCTTTGTTCGAAAACCATATTCACTATTTAATATTATTTTCACTAAAAACTACAAATAAAAAGAAGTTTTATATTCATATAAATTATTATGAATAGATAATCGCATCAACAGATCAACATATCGTCAGAGGTAAATTTCTTCGTCAATCTTCTATTTTTAATCATGATACTTAATTATCGTATTCATGAGGCTCTTTTCTTTTTGATTTGACGTTGCATGTCTGTTTTATGTACTTTAAATATATTTAATTTTGTTCCTCATTTAATCTTTATTAAAATTGTGAAATAATAGGAATTGAAATTTTTTCCATCAAATATGAATTGAAATTGGAATAGACATATGTGACGGGTGATAGAAACATGAGACATCAAGCCAATGAAAATTAAGATGTTGCATCGTAATGTTAAATATAGAGTTAAAATCATAAAAATAAGTCGAGTAAGTAATTAAACAAAATTATCTAGTTAGCACAACACTTAGCAAATTAAATCACAAGATAGATTTGTGTTATGAGACCAAATCTAGAGGGAGATTTTTGTATTTATTCTTTTATTTTTATTATTTTAATATTTCTTAATAAAATTAGTTATAAAAAGAACAGTAAGAAAGTGAACATGATATACTTATTAATTCGACGAAACGAATGTGGAGTGACGTAAAATATGCCGGTGGCAAATATGGTAAGTATATCCTAATTTATTGTGAACATGTTTTTCAATTTGTATGATAAAATAATAAATCAAAAATATATAGATAAAATTATAAAGATAAATACAAGTGAATAAATAATAAATAAAAAAGGCAAAAGTGGTCCAAACTGCCAAATCTTTTTTAATTTTACATGTCCTCCCTCCTTTGTCCTGATACAAATTTAAAAAGAAAAAGGCCCAAATATGCCATCGAACTATCAAAAATGACTCATCTATGTCATCCATTAAAAGTTTGGCTCGTTTATGCCATCGACGTTACAAAACAGGTTCATTCATGCCATTACTTGTTAATGGTGTTTTTTCAAAAATAGTTTTGCCACGTGTCATCTTACTAGAGGTCCACATCATTAATTAAAACAAAGAGAAAAAGGCTCAAATATGCCATCGAACTATCATAAATGACTCATTTATGCCATCCGTTAAAAGTTTAGCTCGTTTATGCCATCGTCGTTACAAAACAGGTTCATACATGTCAGAACTTGTTAATGACAATTTTTCTAATACTGCTTTGCGATGTATCATCTTACTAGAGTTCCACGTCATTAATTAAAATAAATCAATAAGAATTAATTTATTTTCTCTTACATTTATTCATAATTCAGTACCTTGAATCTTTGAGGAAGATCACCAGTCATAGAATTGAATGAAAAAACCCTGAAGCACAAAACATTAATCGATTAAAATGTATGCAACAGAGTATGATTAACTAGTCATTTTGAGGCTTGTAAGGCTTGACAAAAGAATATTTTAGGCCTCACTTGTTTTTACAATTATTGGAGCTTGGCCTAAGAATATCTCAAAATATATTCAACTGTTTAGTTAACTTAATTGGGACAATCACATAATTTTAATTAGTGACGTGGATCTCTACACTACTAGAAAATATTAAATTTTTGATGGCCAATGTAGTCAAAATGTGGTCGAAAATAAGGTAGTTCCGACTACTTTCCGACTGCTTGATGGTAGTCGGAATATAGCTTGTCGGAAAAACATTTTCAACTATAGTAATCAAAAATTTCCAACTACTTTAGTCAGAAACGTAGTTGGATATTTAATAAATATTTATTTAATAATTATAAATATTCCGACTGCTGTAGTCGAAAATTTAATAAATAATTATTTAATAATTTTAATTATTCCGACTACTGTAGTCATAAATTTAATAAATAATTATTTAATAATTTTAATTATTTCGACTACTGTAGTCAAAA
This sequence comes from Capsicum annuum, assembly GCF_002878395.1. NCBI lineage: Eukaryota > Viridiplantae > Streptophyta > Magnoliopsida > Solanales > Solanaceae > Capsicum > Capsicum annuum. The sequence continues at coordinate 92,241,120 of NC_061118.1, read as the reverse complement.
TTTAATAAATAAATATTTAATCATTATAATTATTCCGACTACTGTAGTAAAAAATTTAATAAATATTTATTTAATAATTATAAATATTCCGACTACTGTAGTAAAAAATTTAATAAATAAATATTTAATAATTATAATTATTCTGACCACTATAGTCGAAAATAAATATTTAATAATTATAATTATTTCGCCCATTGTAGTCGAAAATTTAATAAATAATTAGTTAATAATTATAATTATTCCGACCACTGTAGTAAAAAAATTAATAAATAATAATTATTATTTAATAAATAATTATTTAATAATTATTATATTACAATAGCTTACACTGCTTTCAGATTATAAGCAACATAACTAATGTATTTTTCATAATAGGATCAAACACGATAAAAATTTATAAATACAATCACTTTAAACCATTCAAAACAAACAACAAATCAAATAGTTTAAACATCTAAATGTCACAACCAAAAACAAGAACAATAACTATAATCTAATTATCATCAGATTCATTATCTTCCTCATCATGAAATACTTGCGGGTTGTGCTTCTTAACCAACTCCTCCAATTTATCAAATTTAGCAAACTTTGCATCGTTAGCTGCACATTTCTGCGTTAATTCTATAATTTGCTTTTTCATTGCTTCCATTTCTTCCATAGTTTGCAAAGTAGAAGAGGAAATGGAAAACAACAAAGGACTACTCGAGGATTGGAGAACCCCTGTCCCGTAGGTTCTACTTTTCTTTGGACCACCTACCACAGTTGTCCACATATTATTCAGCTCTGCAGGTGATGGTTGTACCATGGTACCATCCTCTGAAGTAGGTTGGGTTTGACGCCACTCTTCTATGCTTTTTTAAAATTCTTCCTGAAAGAAAAATTATTAAGTTGAGTAATAATAAAACAATGTATGTAAAAGTTATTATCTTACATATGCATTCTTAGCACGCTTTTTGACCCAATCTCCTCTTGTACTGTCCTTATTTTTCTTCCTATGCGTCTCTTCGTAGACATCAATTAAAAAGTGCTCTTTTCCCCCATTTTCATATTCCTATAAAATTTTAAAAAAAGAGATAATGCATGTATGAAGACAAGTCTACGCAGCATACACCAAAACATCTTAATACTGATACAAATAGATCATGGAGTCCATGATTCGAAAATACTCAAATCCAACAAAAGTAGTAGTTTAGGTGGATTCTTTTCAATTGTTTAAGCTATAAGTAGATAGTTTGGAAGGGGTCTACAGGTATATAGGGAGCCAATGTCCTAAAGGAGGGACAAAAGGGGGCATTTCTAGCAATACAATCATTTAGAGACAATTTCAAGAACCAAGTTACACGAATTCAAGTATGACTTGAACAAGAAAACCTGCTATTTTAATGTGCTAAAACCAACTTTTACGCTAATGGCGACCACATTTGTTGCGCAATAGGCATTGCACCCATCTAATCCAGTCCCCCATATTTTCTGTTCGTATATTGAAATAAGAAGAAAGGGTGGAGAAAGGATACCAACATATGCAATGATAATGACTTTGAAGATTGCAAAGTAGTAGATGTAACAATAGGATGAAGGGCACCAAGGCCCAAGCATCTAACACTCAACCAATATGTGTAACTACAACCACAACCCCGACTCATGCAGACATACATACAAAGTTGAAAGCCCTATGTCATTTCTTCTGCTAAGCAGAAGCGTAACAGGCAATAGTGCAAGTAATGGTAAAGTGTACTTTCATTCCATCCGGCTCAGTTTGGCATTTATAGTCTCTACATAAGACCTGAAATTGAAGAATAAATCAAGTAATTCGTTCACTAATCTAAATAGTGGAACAAAGCAAAGGTATACAGGTTGAGGCTGACTTGAGAAATAATCCAGAAATAGTATTGGTGATTTCAATGACCAAACTGAAGTGTGGGAGACTAAGATGCAACATCTTGAGGATGTAGACTTGGTTTGCTAGATCTGAAGACTCTAGACAAGAGCTGAACAGGGGGCATGCTGAATATGTGTACTAGCTCGGCGAGCATGACTCTATGCTAAGACAAAAGGAAAATATTAAGTAGCTTGAAGATGATTATAGTTATACTAAGTAATTTTATTCAGTTATTAGACAAAGAAAAGGAAGACTTGCCATTCAAAGAATTCAGAAGAAGAACCGTAGCTGAGAATATGGTGACACGAGATTACTAAGCTTCTATTAAACACTAAAAGGATTTATTCACTCTGAAACCATGTACTATTGATCATAATATCTTGGATCGTATTCCTAAGGGGTCGTTTGGTAGAGCATATTAGAAAAAATACGACCAGCAAAGCAGAAGAATAATATGAGATTTGAACTTTAGATGATGCAGACAATGGATCTTAATTGGCTTTCAGAATAATATGACCAGCAAAGCAGAAGAAACGTTAGTAATGAACCTCATGAGTAAAGTTGAAAAGTCAGTCCATGGAACAACTCAATATATGCAGTATTTGTACACATCACTAAGAGTGTTAGTGCCACTACACTGGGAATTCTCATAATTTTTGAAGCATTTCAGATTATTGTCCGAAGAATAAGAAAAATCATGGAAGTGGATCCTTAGTAAAGTTCTTTAACCTTTTCTGCTGAGGGTGGTGCAGAATTTATCTAATGAATTCTGTAATAACATTAGATCCATCTCATAGCCCCATATTTAAGAACTCAATCCTTGGAAGTCAACATTTAAAGCAACGAGACTTTGAAGAACAACAGGAGTAAGAAAATTGAGATTAAACACTGGTTCCAATTAAACATCAAATAAACTTAAGTGGTCAGTATTAATAGATGTCACCAGGTTTACTTTCACAAATTATTACTCTAAGTTATTTTACTTATAATTACTCTTAAGTGATTGTAGATATCAACAGGTTTACTTGCATATTCAACAGAAATGTGCCAAAGATACTAGAAATGTTTAGAAACCAAAGATACTAGAAATGTGCCAATATGCAAGATTTGATTATCATTATCTTTATGCTAACAAATTTTCAGAATAACATTTCAATATAACTTCATCACAGACATGCAACCTGGACATATTTCAAAGGTTCTATTACACACTCCCAATCTTGGTCTAGTATTTGCCTCTCCAAAATATCATATTCTAGGAAAGAATATATCAGTGGATGCTAAAACTATCAATGACTCTCTACGGGTTCCAAACCCATCCAATATAGCTTTGGAAGATAAAATCAACAAGTAGACATGAAAAGGGTGATAAGGACTTTGGTCACTGAACAAAAGAAACTCTTAACCCCTTTAATCACTGAACTATATAATCGGGTAGAGGTGCCAAAGAAGGATCATAATTCTTTAGAGAAGTGTGATGTAACCTTTAACCTACTAAAAATGAAAGAATCAATATAAAAGATAAAGAAGAAGAGGAAGATAGGGAAGAAAGAGAGAGAGTAGTAGAGCCAAATACGGTAGGGGGTTAAGCACCTTTCCCATACAAAATAATTCTCTTCTTCTTACTTTCTAAAACCATTAGGCAGTGTGATACAAGATCAAGTTCACAAAAAAATAAACAAGATACAATAAGAGCAACAAGATGTCAACAATGCTAGTGAATCAAAATAGGCCACACACGACTTCACTAGACTTCAAGATGAACAACAACAAGAGCAACAAGATGTCAACAATGCTAGTGAATTAAAATAGGTCACACACGGCTTCACTAGACTTCAAGATGAACAACAACAAGAAGATATGCGTGGCAAAATTGTTTTTAAAAAACCATCATTAACAAGTAATGGAATGAATACAAGGATAGACCTACTTTAAATTATGGGCTGCTGCGACACCCATTAAACTCGACACAGAATAGGTAAAATTACATAAAAAATATACGAAAATAGGTATAAAATATATAAAAGCACCCACTTAAATAAAGTTTGGTTAGGTGCATTGATATTTAGGCTGGTCTTAATGTTCTCCACTAGAAGGTGCCTCGGGGTCAAACCTCTTTGAGGTGATTTTTTATTTTTCTAGATTTTTAATTTTTTAAGCACCCACAATCCTTAAATCTGTAATAACCCAGACTTTTAATGAGGAATAAATAGGTAATTAACCTATATTATTAATATTAATTAAGAAAAGTTAAGGAAATTAAAGTGATCAAGCCAAAAGCCAAATCCTCTGCCCTATTCATTTTTTTTTCACGTTTTAGTTCAGAGAAATAGAATATTAGAGCTTCTTGATTCCTTTATATTTGAAAGAAAAAAGACTTACAGAGGAGAAACACTCTTGAAAGTTTATAACCAAACACATGGAGAATCTTTGGATCACTACTCAAGTGTGAATCTGCAGGTAATATTTATGTTGATATACATTCATGTGAGGGCTTAAGAATTATTAAATGTGGAAACTGTTGCCTACCATTGTAATAGATATAGTGATGATTTGAGTAATGATTAGAGGAATATCTATTCATGATATGATAATGAATGTTGAATAAGTAATCATTGACCAATGATGATGGAGCGATTTTCTTTTAGCAATTGAAGGCTGCACTGTTAGCTATATAGTTGCTATATAAGTGCAAATTTCTTTAATAAAATTTCCATGCACAATTCAGCTATTTGAGATTAATTAGGTGTTAATTTATTGAATAGATGATTTATTAATGGGTTTGTATTATACAAATAATTTTATCTTTAATTTATAATTTAGCTTTAAGCTTGAAAATTAGGGATGTTAAGAAATTGGTCCTGACTAGTATGATTGATATCTTTAATAAATATTTTTGATAGATTGAAGCCATTGGAGGTTGTTTGTTTATGTTCTATAGTAACAAGGTTATGGAAAACTTGTTACTGAGGTAAGTGAGACTTTAAGATTTGAGTGCTTACTTTTCAAATATTATTTTAAAATTGTGTTTTTGTTTGCCCGGTCCATGTGTTGGGATGAGCGTGTGCTTGGCAGAATCGGTGGCCTTCAAGGCCAGCCGTATGTACTTTATATTTAAGAATATTAATTCTCTTGTTATAAATTATTTCGTGATATGATATGATTGTGGCATTGTGTATGCATCTTAATTCCTTTGGGGCATTGTGTATGCTTTCCTTGAGCATTGGGTATGCTTGTTGATTTGATATGGGACATTGTGTATGTTTTTCTTGAGTATAATAGTGTATGCTTGTTGATTTGATACAGGACATTGTGTATGGTCCCCTGAGTATTATGTATACTCCTGATATATTTGACGTATTATGTATTTTGCTCGAAACTTCTAGTGTTGGCTAATTACTTTAATTACAAATTATGATAAGCTCTCTGTATGAAATTGTATTGAGATATAGGGTTCTTGATAAAGCATTATTGGGCCTCGTTGGTTACCTTATTATGATATAGTTTCTGTGTGTAATAACTTTATGTTTTTGGTGTTGTTGTATTTTCTAATACTTATCCCAAGAGTACTTAAAGCAGCGAGCTGATGATCTTACTGAGTTATATTTACATAAAGCTCACTCATTACTTACATGTCTACTGGTACCATTATAGAGGGAGAGACTAGTGGCTGACGGTTCTTACGCATGAATTCCATTGCTGAGGTGAACCTTTCCATTGGTCGTGAAGGCTGTTATTCAGCTTTAGATCTTTTAGACTATATTTATTTTTGTTGGGTTTGTATGCCCGAAAGTTGAACTCATGTAACTCTGTTTAGATGCTCCATGAACTTAGTGTGAGACTTGGGTTAGAGATTTGATATCTAAACTACAGTCATTTTTATAAATATCTATGTGGTATCTTGTTGGATAATTACTCTACGTTAATGATTATTTCATATATGTGGAGTTGTATATATATGTGTTTGTAGACAATGTGAATTTATGGAAAATTGGTTCTCCCGACGAGTGGTATTAGCGGGAGCCAGTCACGTCTACGGATTATTTTGGTATGTGACAAAATCCTAGGTCCGTCACTGAATGAATGGACCTGTTTTGTAACGATAATGGTATAAACGAGATAAACTTTTAACGGATGGTATAAATGAGCCATTTTTGATAGTTCAATGGCATATTTGAGCCTTTTTTCATTATTTTAATAAATGATGTAGACCTCTAGTAAGATGACATGTGGCAAAACTGTTTTTTGAAAAATCTTTGTTAACAGATAATAGCATGGATGAACTTGTTTTGTAACGGCGATGGGATAAACGAGCAAACTTTTAACGGATGGCATAAATGAGTCATTTCTAATAATTCAATGGCATATTTGAGCCTTTTCCCATTTTAAAATAAAAAAGTTCCCATCCAAAATACATTCATGATTCCACAAAGTTAAGAAAGTAATAAGACAACCTATTTTAAGTTGCAAAAAAAAGTATTCTAAAGTAAAGGATAATCCAAAAGAATAATAATTCTTAACAGAAAAAAGGATAAAAATTAATCTAAATATCCCTCAATGATCGACTTTTTGGACAAGTTTTTTAATTTATTTGGTAAATTAATAATCCAAAATTTTATTGATAAAAATTGTAATCTATATCTATCTATATTATATTAAAAGTGAGAAGGTTCTTACAAATGGTATTTTGTTATGAAATATAAAGTAAGAACAACAAAAATAAATAGAAAGAGAAGAGAGGGGACTTCTTTATTTCTCTTTAGGAATGAAGATCATCTTGAGGGATTGAGGATGATTTACAATGAATAAAGCCCCTCTATTTATAGGGAAAATTACTCATAGTTTCTCTCTAAAAAATAGATACTTCATATCCTAATAGATATCAAATAGATCTTGAAAGATTTTATCTATGTTCTTAATAGACATTCACTATAATATAAATACATTTATAACACTCTCCCTTGAATGTCTAATTGATAGATAATGTGTCTTTTTAAAACCTTACTAGAAAAAACTCAGTGGAAAAAAAATCTAGTGAAGGAAAATGAGTACACATCTCTAACAATACGCATATAGGCTGCCTCATTAAAAACCTTACAAGGTAAATCCAGTGGAACAAAACCTTGAAAGGGAAAAAGAGTACAACACGTATTTGCTCCTCTGACAAGAAGATCAATGAATCTTTGTATCCCGATCTTGTGCACAATCTTCTTAAAAGTTGCAATTAAAAGAGTCTTGGTCAATAAATCAACCACATTGTCACTTGAACGAATCGGTTGCACGTTAATATTACCAATCTTTTGTAGCTCATGTGTATAGAAAATTTTTGGCGAAATATGCTTCGTTCTATCTCCTTTTATGGATTCTCCCTTAAGTTGTGCTATGCATGCTGCATTATCTTCATATAAGATTGTAGGTACTTTGTCACATTTCAAATCACATTTTTCTCGAATGAGATGTATCATGGACCTCAACCACACACACTCTCGGCTTGCTTCATGAATAAATATTATCTCAGCATAGTTCAATAAAGTAGCTAGATAGACTGTTTTATATATCTTCAAGATATGGTAGTACCCCCACATATGAACACATAGCCTGTTTGATACCGAGCTTTATACAGGTCAGGTAAGTACCCATCATCAGCATAACCAACAAGATCGGGACTGCAAGCTTTAGAATGAAATAAGTTCATGTCTTTTATCTCATTTTGATGTCTCCTAGAAAGAGCAGAAACATAACTTGCTAGCAAATTGATTGAAAAGGCAATATCAGGCCTTGTAGTATTTGTAAGATACATTAGTGCACCAATTGCACTAAGATATAATACTTCAAGGACCAATCCAATTCGGTATATTTCTGTTTTCAACAAATAATCTATTTCTTTTGAAAACTCTCTAAGAGTTTCAATAATTTTCAAGCTATAAGCTTTTACAATATAAGGATTATAAATAAGTTTTCCATAAACTTTTATATGCTTCAAACATTTTGAATCCTTAAAAATTTTTTCGTATAAAATTTGTCAAGTGACAATATTCAATATTTCATGTGTGACATCTTCAAGTGTTTGGAATGCAAATCAAATAAGTTTTATGAATACCAAGATGCATCCTTTCATATCACTTGATAAATGTTTCTACGTCAGCATATTTAAATAAACATAGAATTCAGATCCTCGTAATCTTTTACAATATTGCGCCAATATTGTATCAAAGATATTGATGATGTATCATTTCGTATCGGTTCACAATGTGACATAATATTTTTAGATTTCATCACTTCATTATTTTCAGGTACCTAAAATACTACTTCATAAGTAGATTATAAAATAACTCTTCTCAGTTATTCTGCCTCATTCGGAGGTGAGCTGTGGTACCATCACAATCAAGCGCATGTTTGTATTGAAACAATCAAAATTCTCATTCCTAAGAATGAAATATAATCATGCCCCAAGTCTATTAAAATTTGATAGATTATAACCTCTTTCATGATATTGCTACTTGAAGAGCAAATCGAAGCATAAATATGATAAAGAGAATTTCTCTATATTGTTACCACATTCACTTCAAGAATGGAGCAAATTATCATCTTTCAGACTTATTATATATTGCTACCACATTCACTTCTTGGGATGGAGCATATTCAATCGACAAATTTCACGTCTTTTCATAAAAAATACATTACTTTGCCTTAACCATCATAATATCATCAATATTGTGAATTGAGATTCAAACTCAACGTCTTATCCATATAAAGACGTCTTAGGCTCATAAATCGATGGAACTTAATCAAACATTTTATCATCATGGTGCATCTAATCCGATATCTTACCCTCTTGGTGTGATGAGACTTGAATCCACTGTCTTAAGTCTTAACCTCAATTAATAAATAGGTCAGAGTATTTACTATTTTTAATAAGTATAATATAAATAAATAAAATCATGACTAGACTAAAAGTAGTCACCGTACCACTGATAATTTGAATCTGCCCAAAAAATTCATTACAAAAAGAAAACATCAGTCTTGTTTTGGGTAAGAAGATATCCCTTTTATCTGTTGTCTTTCCCTGTTATTCAAAAGTTTTCAAAGATGACAAAGAATCATTATTATAATATATATATAACTCGAGAATTAGAAAGAAACAATTTATTAAATAACGACAACACCTGCAGGTTAATTTCTCATCTAATATAGCTTATTGAAGCTATTAATCTCATGTAGAAGTATGGTCATACTGTTATTGTAAAGCAATTTTGTTTCTTGCAAAATAATGCCAAAACTTAATTACAATCCTAAACATACCCGATCATGTTGTTGGTTGCATTCGTTCTCAATTCTCGTAAGGAGATTAACACCGTGAGTTCGTAAGAAGTGCAACCCAATCTTGAAGTATTAGAGACTCGTGCTGATAACATGTTATGAAATATAAAATAAGAACAACAAAAATAAATGAAGAGACTTCTTTATTTCTGTTTAGGAATGAAGATCATCTTGAGGGATTAAGGATGATTTATAATGAATAAAACCCCTCTATTTATACGAAAAATTACTTCTACTTTCTCTCTAAAAGATACATACTTCATATCCTAATATATATCAAATAAATCTTGATAGATCTTATCTATATTCTTGATAGACATTCACTATAATGTAAATACATTTATAACATATTTGATTTTTTTTTTATTAAGAGACTTTGCAAAAGAAAAAAAAAAAATCATATTTTCACCCTTTTCCTTCAAGTATTATTTTATTAGCTTTATAATTTTTTATAATTTTGAAAAATTAATGAATCATAAAATAGATGATAAAAGAAAAATTATGGATAATTAGTATTGATAGATTTTTTTCCTTGTATATGTGAAAAAAGAGTTCTATAATATATGAAAAGGAAAAAGTTCTAAAATATATTTAAGAGAAAAAATGAAAAATATTACTTAGTAATAGATATCTTTTTTCCCAAAATTAGTGTTACATAAATTTTACATGAAAAACAAATTCTAATACTATGTGTACGTTACGTATGTGTTCAATTTTTTTATTTTTTTTAAATAGTTTAACTTGAAAATAAAAATCCTACCTCTATGTGTACATTGCATATGTGTTTAGTTTTAGACTAACTTGGCAAAATTACTAGAAAACAAAATCTTGGGTATTAAATATTTTATACGTATGGGTTACATTTTTTTTTTTTTAATAAAAAAAAAGGTAAAAGTCATTTAGGTTATTTTATTAATTTAACTAAATACGAGAAATTAAAGGACTACTAAGTTGAAGTAGGAACTGCATAAGTGTCTAAAAAGGTCAAAATAATATTTCGAGTCCTAAAATACATGTAACGAGAAAAATATATTTTAAAAATTAAATATTTTTAAAATATATGATGTTTTGATTTGGATAAGAAATCATAATATTTAGCATTGGAAAATTTATAAATCATTTAAAATATATTATTTAGAAAATAGACTTTATACTAAGAGAAATATATATATCTTAATTTCTACAAGCTACAAACTTATTCAATTTCGTGAACTAACATTTAGTTCAAGCTTTGATTCTAGTAAATTAAGACACATCAAGTAGGATTTTGGGTGCAACTAAGATTCAATCTCTTTTCATGTTAGTTGCTATTATTTCTATTTTATGAGTATTTTTTTATCGATTAAATCGATAATCGAACGTTAAGGACTAAAATCAATAAAAAATATCTTATTGATTTGGTTATTGATTTAACATATTTAAAAATTGCGAACTAATAAAAACCGAACCAACCAATGAACACCCCTACATTTAGCTAATCGTTTTCTCATTTTAAAAAAAAGATAAACTAGACCAACTTTTTCACAACTTCAAAATAATAGATGTTGCTTTGTTATTTCCTTCATGCAAAATAGCTAACAGCATGTATGCACTGCAGTGCAAGTATCAATGGTGGTATGATTTCTTCCGGAGATCTAACTGATTGGATTGCATCTGGTATGGCCTTAATATAGTTGCAGTAGACATTTTACTGATACTTTGTTGTAGAGCAAAAATGTAGTTGTTACATTCTATCAAATGTTACATTTTAGCTTGGGTAAGCTCCAAAACTCCTATTTCAATCACTTTTCTTCAATTCTTGTTTGAAATGTATATGATAAAGAGGAAAAAGTCCCATGTACACGTAGCTTTGTTGGACCAAAGAGCTCGGGATATAATGCATATATTTATATTATATTTTCTTTTTACCAACCTTATTTAGCAAAAGAGAGAAAAATATTACTGGTATAACTTACTTATTTGATAGATTAATTAAATAAAATCGGAACTAGCACTAGATTCCATTGGTGCTTATGCAAATTGCTTATCCAACAATCAGCAAGCGCATCCAACTAATTTTATCTTTCTTCATTTGTCTATCATTAAATTTGAACCAATTTGTTTTCCTTTGAAACGTACACATACAAAAGCGCACAAAGGAATAGATAATATGGCTACTGGTTATGTTTTAGATACGGGATAATTTAATACCAACATGTTTGGTCAAGCTTCTATGAAATTAATAGTTAAAATATGTAACTAATCTTTAAGGCCTATGAATGTTTTTAGTAGCAAAAAATAGATTTTCCTTATAAGCACATTTGTAACCTTGACTGACTAAGCACAAATTGTTACTCCAATATTGAAAAAAAAAATGATTTTCAAATTAATTACCCATCAAAAATTATTATTCTTTCATTTTAAAAAAGTAATGATCAAGTTGATTGGCCAAACTTAAATTGCTTATCCCTAAAAATACTTTTTGAAAAAAAAAAAATACTTTTTAAATAAACAGTTTATGAAAGTTGTTTTTGTTGTGAAATATAAAACGAAGAAGAAGAATTGAAAGAGAAGAGAGGAGACTTCTTTATTTCTCATGAGGAATTCTTGATGGATGAATTGCAATGAAGGAAAACCCCTTATTTATAGGGGAAAACTAACCTTGGAGTTTCTAACTTTTCCATAAAGAGACATTCACTATATATGGTTACGTAGACATTCACTATATATGGTAATATATTTATAACACTCCCCTTTGAATGCCTAATTGATAGATAATGTGCCTCGTTAAAACCTTATTAGAAAAAATCTAGTGGAAAAAGAAATCTACTGAAGGAAAAAGAGTACACATCTCTAAAAATGCGCATATAGACTGCCTCATTAATAGTCTTATAAGAAAAACTCAGTGAGACAAAACCTCATAAGAAAAAAAGAGTACAACGCGTATTAACTCCCCCTAATGAGAACATCCTTGAACTTTTGCATCCAAATCTTGTGCACCATCTTTTTGAAAGTTACAATTGGAGGAGACTTGGTGAATAAATTAACCGCCTTGTCACTTGAATGAATATGTTGCACGTTAATATCACCATTCTTTTGTAGCTCGTGTATATAGAAAAGTTTTGATGAAGTGTGCTTCATTCTATCTCCTTTTATGAATTCTCCCTTATGTTGTGCTATGCATGCTGCATTATCTTCATATAAAATTATGGGTATTTTGTCACATTTGAAACCACATTTTTCTTGAATGAGATACATCGTGGACCTCAACCATACACATTCTCAGCTTGCTTCATGAATATCTATTATCTCAGCATGTTTCGATGAGGTAGCTACGATAGATTGCTTTGTATATCTCCAAGATATGACAATATCCCCATATGTGAACACATTGCATGTTTAAGATTGAGATTTATGCGGGTTAAGTAAATCCCCAACATCAACATGATCAACAATATCAGGAATGTAAAAATAAGCCCATATCTATAGTCTTTTTAGGTACAGTATATGCAAGATATATGAGTGCACCAATTGCACTAAGATATGGTACTTCATAACCAATCCAAATTAGTATATTTCTCATTTCAGCAAATAATCTATTGCTTTTGAAATCTCTTCAAGAGTTTCAATAATTTTCAAGTTATAAATTCATGCAATATAAGGATTATAGATAAGTTTCCCAGAAACTTTTATATTCTTCAAACATTTTGATTTCTTAAAATATTTCATATACATTTTGTCAAGTGAAAATATTCAGTATTTCATGTGCGACATCTTCAAGTATCTGGACTCCAAATCAAATAAGTGTTATGCTTACCAAGATGCATCCTTTCACGCCACTTGATAAATTTATCTATGTCAGCATGCTTAAATAAATGTAGAATTTAGATCCTCGTAATCTTTTACAATATTGCATCAATATTGTATCAAAGATATTGATGATATATCATTTCGTATCAGTTTATAGTGTGACATAACATTTTCAGATCTCATCATTTTATTATTTTCAGGTACCTGAACCTCTCATAAAGTTTCATGAACTGTTATGTCATAGGATCTTTAAGAACACATTGTCTTATTATTATGATTATTTGCTCTTATCCCTTTTAAGGATTATTTCATTTAGAATCGATTGGTCTATCACGCTTCATGCATGCATAGACCTTGTCCTTTATAGACATAAAATAGGAGCACTTACAACTTAAATATGATATTGTTATACCCCGTAAGATCCTAGCTCAATTTAGCTCACCATTGTATGTAAAAGGGGTCCAAGAGTTAGAAAATTTCACGAAGTGTTAGGACTTAGTCATTTCTAAAGCTCCTAAACTTCGATGATTTTATTTTTGACCTTTCTAACATTGAAAAGTTAATTTTTAAGTTGATTCATGATTGGAGTTGTCGATAGAACATCTCGGATAAGTTTCAAAATTTTTAAACGAGTGTAAGGGTACGTTAGGAGACGCAAAATAGTAAGCCACACGGAATGGGCCCGCAGTGCGGGGCTTAGTCTGCTGCTGGGGGGTGTCCACAGCAGAGCCCTCAAGGCAGGGCTTAGACCGCCAATCCAAAGACCGCGGTGCTCGGCTCATCGCCCGCCTCAATTTTTATTGCTTTTGAGTATGTTTTTCCAAGGGCAAATGAGTTTTTTTCCTTCACCTAATTGACCTATAACACGTAATTACGGGTCCCAAAAGCATTATTTGTCATATTTTACTCAAAATTCTCTCAAAAGAAAGCAATTCTCTCTTAAGAACAAACCCTAGCCTCTTCACAAATTCAATCTCAAGCTTCAAGAAATCACCAAGAACTTTCACTAATTCATCAATTAAGGTATGCGTGAAGTTCATTAATGGATCCTTTTCACTCATGTAGTCCAAGAATCTATTTTCATGTTTAAATGTTATTATGAGTTATATTCATGAAGTTATTATGAATCTTGATTATAAATTACGTTTACCATGTGTTTTCATTGAAAATTGTCCTTGACCATAACATACAACTATTAATTAGTCAGTATCAGTATTTCTATATTTTAGTTTATAGACTATTTCAGAACCATATTTTATGCTTGGTCATGCATTCTCGAATTCTTACAGCTTTATGCATTCATACTCAGTTATCTCATGCTATTCAGTCAGTTATTATCTTATGCATATGACCCGTACATTTTAGCCTAACCTAATCTTATATACTAGTACATTTAAAGTACTGACTGGATACTCATTTATTGCGCTATGATGTCTTATATCATAGGTTCGGATGCTGAGGTTCCCGAACATACTTATACATCCCAGCACATCAACAGTAGTAGTAGTGGTGAGTCCTCATAAATCGAGGACCGTTTATATTTATCTCAGTTTTTTAGCTCTGCAGTCAATCGAAGTTAGTTGGGGGCTCATCCCATCAACTCCTTAGTTAGTTAGTGGCTTTTCAGACTATTTCAAACAGTTAGTTTTCCAGTTGTTATTAATAGTCTTCCTAGTATTATTTTCAGACGATTTCAGAACTATGATTTTTAATTGCATTTTTAAGTATTTAAAACCCTATGACATTTTTAGTCAAATTCTGCATATATTATTTTGTTATCTATTTTATTCAGTGCTCATAGTAGGTACCAACTCATGGGCTAACTTGTGGTCTCTCGGAACCGTAAGTACCGTGTGGCGTACAGGGTGTATTTCTAGGGTGTTACAAACTTGGTATCAAAGACTAAGGTTTTAAAGTTTCCTAGGGAGTCTGAAATTTGCGTTGAATAGAGTCATGTTCTTAGGTGTAAAACACGTCACACTTATGGACAAGAGGCTATAAGGCATTTTAGGAAAAATGTCCCTTATTTTTGTGTTCATGTCATGCGAAAGAGCATGAGCTCTATTTAAACTCTCTTTCTAATTCAATCTTCCTTTCATTTATAGATCATGCCTCCTAGAAAGACTAACGAAAGAATAAACAAAAATTAGCTCTCAGCTTCGCCTATTCTGGAAGATCCCCTGAATGAGCATGTCTCTCACGCCAAGTTTAGAACTGCATTTACTACTTTAGCCAATTCATTAGCAGCTCAGAACAATCAACTAGCTGCTATCCCAGCCAATTCAATGGCTGATATTGCCACAACCAGGATTTGGGATTTCACTCGAATGAATTCTTTTTTGTTTTTGGGATCCAATTCTGATGAGAATCCATAGGAGCTCCTTGAAATGGTTCAGAAGGCAACATATATTATGGGTGTGACTTCTAGAGAGAGTACAGAGTTGGCTGTTTACCGGTTGTAGGATATAGCCCACACCTAGTTTAAGCAGTGGAAGTAGGATAGAGGTACAGATGCAGGGCCTGTAGAATGAAAAAAGTTTTCTACAACCTTTTTAGATAGATCTTTCCCTTTGGAGTTTAGGAAAGCTAAGGTACTAGAGTTTATTAATTGAAAGCAGGATAGTATGAGTGTAAAAGAGTATTCACTTAAGTTTACTCAGTTGGCAAGGTATGCTCCTCATATGGTGTCTGATAATAGGTCTAGGATAAGTAAGTTTGTCTCTAGTGTAGCTAATAATGTGGTCAAGGAGTGTAGGACTACGATGTTTATTAAGGAGATAAACTTTTCTAGGTTGATGGTCTATGCTCAGTAAATTGAGGAGCAAAAGGCTAAGGAGAGAGAAAAGGAGAACAAAAGGGCTAGGACAAGTAGTTTTAACTTTGCTCTGCCGAGGTCGGAATGTGGTAACCATCCTCAATTTTGTCAGAAATCTTCTGCCCCAATTCCATCCTTATATAGTGCTCCAGTGCCAAAGTTCAAAAATGGTAACCAGGATAGAGTGCCAGGCTTTTAGACTCAGGGTAGTATGAACAGTGATCGGACTAATTTGCTTTGCTAAAAATGTAGAAAAAATTATCAAGGTGTGTGTAGGGCTGGCAGTGATACGTGTTTTGGATGTGGAAAGCTAGGTCACATGATGCGAGAGTGTCCGACAGGTATGTGGAAAGGTAGGAATGACTATCAGCAAGGTCAGGCTAGCTCTTCAGTAGCACCAGCAGGTCGCTCAACTCAGTAGGGCTCCACTTCCGGTGCCACCAACGGTCAGTGCCAGAATAGTTTGTATGCCCTCCAGACCCATCATGATTAGGAAAGTTCTCTTGATGTGGTTATGGGTATGTTACAAGTCTTTCATTTACATATTTATGCTTTATTAGATCCCAGGACTTCACTATCTTTTGTAACCCCATATATAATTGTCAATTTTGGAATATATCTCGAAATCTTAGTAGAATCCTTCTCAGTATCTACCCCAGTAGGTGTCTCTATTATAGTCAGGTAGGTATACAGGAACTGTCCAATCACAATATCCTAGAAAGTTACTTCAGTTGATTTTATGGAGTTAGAGATAAATGATTTTTGTGTCATTCTTGGCATGGATTGGCTCCACTCATGCTATGCTTCAGTTGACTATAGAAATAGAGTCGTTTAGTTTTAATTTCCAGATAACCCAGTGATTGAATAGAAGGGTAGTACTTCAGTGCGAAGGGTAGTACTTCAGTGCTTAGGGGTCAGCTTGTTTTGTACCTTAGAGCAAGAAAAATGATATCTAAGGGGTGTGTTTACCGTTTTATTTGAGTCAAAGACTCAAATTTTGAGACTCCCAATCTTGAGTCAGTTTCGGTAGTGAGAAAGTTTCCAGATATGTTCCCTGAAGACCTTCCCGGGGTTCTTCCCGAAAGGGATATTGACTTCGGAATAAACCTTCTTCTAAATAGCTGACCTATCTCTATTCCGCCCTACAAAATGGCTTCATATGAGTGTAGGGAGTTGAAAGAACAACTAAAATATATCCTAGACAAGGTATTCATCAGACCCAATATTTCCCCATGGGGCGCTCTAGTTTTTTGGTGCGAAAGAAAGACAGTTCTCTTAGAATGTACGTCGGTTACTGTCAGTTGAACAAAGTCACAATCAAGAATAAATATCCACTCCCAAGGATTGATGACTCGTTCGACCAACTTCAAGGTGCCAGTTATTTCTCTAAGATACACCTCAGATCCGGCTATCATCAACTCAGAGTCAGAGAATGTAATATTCCAAAGATGGCTTTCAGGACCCATTATGGTCACTTTAAATTTCTAGTTATGTCTTATACTTTTGAGCCGATACAGGCTCTCCATGAAAAAAATTACGCCGACAACTCACCGGTACAGTTTCTTTATTTTGATCGATAAATACGTGAGAAAAAGCACCTCGCCGCCGGCCAGTACCTTACCGACCATTTTATCAGAGAACATTGAGTGCTACCAGAACAATAGTTTTAAAAACCCTAATTTTCCAAGGGCTAATCTGCCTCATCTCTTTCAGAATAAGTGAATATTTTTATTGGCTACTTTCTTGCGGCTGGATTATCCGGTGAATTTTTCTCTACCAGTGACTCAGTCTTGCATAGGCACCGCGTCGGTGCAGTTTTGATGACATATCTTAGGTGATATCACTTTGGTGATCCCTTTCTTTTCTTTTTCTATATCCTCTGGCAGGTACTACAAGCATAGATTCTGGCAGCAACAACAGAATTTTGGCGATCAATTTCTACCGCAAATTATTGGAATCCAGCGATTCAATCAAGTAAAATTGACCTATCTTTGATCAGGTGCACTCGCTCCTTCTTTTCTAGTTGTGTGTATAGCTTTCTTGACTCTAGGGGCTGCTACTGGTTGTTTTTCTTAATATTCCTATTTCTAATCTATTTTCTTCGTATCTTGGCCGACTATCTTATTTGCGGGTGACAATTTACTAGTTGATTTTTGTATTTCAAATAGTGTTTTAATTGTTAATCCTATTTGTATTTTTGCCTTTTGTTGTTCTTAGTAGTTCTAAAGTGTGGACTTGGTAGTACTTTTTTAGTTGGTTGTCTAAGCTTTGTGCTTTTAGTATTCTTGGTCGGTGCTGTCTGTGGTGGTTGTGATTGATGGTGTTGGCATAGGGTCATGTCTATAGGTGAGGCTTGGGTCGGGGTCGGGGTTGGGGGCGTGGACTAAGGCCGGGGTAGGGTTAGGGGTAGAAAGGGTAAATGGAATAAGGATGACTATAAGTTGAAAGTAGGGTCGTGGAACATAGGGTCTTTATTGGAGAAGTCATTAGAGCTAGTGAAAATTCTTAGAAAAAGGCAAACTAATATATCTTGTCTCCAAGAAACGAAATGGATAGGTTCTAAGGTGAGAGTAGTAGATGGATATAAGTTGTGGTACTCAAGAAGCGTGAGGAATATGAATGATATAGGTATTTTAGTAGATGATGAGCTATGAAAGAAGTGGTAGAGATTAAGAGTGTCAACGATAGGATGATGTCAATTAAGCTAGTTATTGGAGGGTCTTCTTGGAATATTATTAGTACGCATGCACCCCATACAGGCTTGGATGATGAAGAAAAGAAGAAATTTTGGGAGGATTTGGATGAGATGGTGAGGAGTGTCCCCAGTAATGAGAAGCTTTTCATACGAAAGGATTTCAATAGGCACATAGGGTCTTCTTTGAAAGGTTATGATGATGTGCATAGAGGACACGAGTTTGGTGTAAGGAATGTTGAAGGAGTGGCACTTGTAGATTTTGCTCGGGTGTTTGGGTTAGTGGTAGTAATTCAAACTTTCCCAAGAAGGAGGTTCACTTGGTTACCTTCTGTAGTTTGGTTTCCAAGACTCATATTGACTTTTAGCTCCTTAGAAAAGGGGATAAGGGTATTTGTAAGGATTGTAAGGTCAGATCGAGAGAGGTTTTTGACCCAACATAGGATTTTGGTGATGAACTTAGAGATCATAAAAGAGTGGAAGAGGAGAGGTATGGAGGGTCAATCGAGGATTAGATGGGGCAGTCTGACTTTGGCCAGTGCACTGAATATAGGGAATAAGTTGATGGCGAGGAAGGCTTGGGGGAGTGGAGGGGTTATAGATGGGATGAGACTTCTAACTACATTAGGAATACATATAGAGAGGTGTTGAGGGTCTCTAGTAGTTGTTCGGACAAGCACCAAGGAAACTAGTGGTGGAACGAAGAGGTGACGGGAAAGATGAAGGCCAAGAAGAGAGTATATGTAAAGTTGGTAGAGAGTAAGGATAAATAAGATAAACATAAGAATAGGGAGAAGTATAAGATTGCTAAGCGAGAGGCAAAGTTAGCAGTCACGAGGGATAAGGATGCTGCTTTCAAAAGTTTATACATAATGTTAGATAGTAAAGGTGGGAATAAAAAGTTGTATAGGCTTTCCAAGGTTAGGGAGAGGAGGACTCAGGACTTAGATCAGGTAAAGTGTATTAAGGATATAGAAGGCAAAGTTTTGGTGGAGGAGGGTCATATTAGAAAGAGATGGTAGTCTTACTTTCATAAGATCCTGAACGATGGAAATGATACTAGTATTGTGTTGGGAGAATTGGAGCATTCTGAGAGGTTTCACGATTATAGCTATTGGAGGAGCATTAAGGTAGAGGAGGTTAATGGGGCTATTTATATGATGCATAGAGGTAGAGCGATGGGGCCACATGAGATTTTGGTGGAGTTTTGGAAGTGCATAAGAGGGGTAGGTATGGAGTGGTTGACTCGATTGCTTAACATAATTTGCAAGACGACAAGGATGCCCGAAGCTTGGAGGAAAAGTAAGATAATTCCATTGTATAAGAATAAGAGCGACATTCAGGATTGCAATAATTATTGGGGTATTAAGTTTTGAGTCACACTATGATGGTCTGGGAGAGGGTGATAGAGCTGAGGTTGCGGAGGATTGTTACTATTTATGAAAATCAATTTGGATTTATGCTAGGGCGCTCGACTACAGAAGTCATCCATCTAGTCAGGAGATTGGTGGTGCAATATAGGGAAAGGAAGAAGTATTTATACATGGTGTTTATCGACTTAGAGAAGGCCTATGATAAAGTTCCTAGGGAGGTTCTTTAGAGATGTTTGGAGGTTAGAAGTGTACCTATAGTATATGTTAGGATAATTAAGGATATGTACGATGGAGAAAAGACTTGATTTAGGGTTGGGGGAGGGGACTCAGAGTATTTTCTCTTTTTAATGGTGTTACATCAAGGATCGATGCTTAGTCCATTTTTTTTTGCCTTGGTGATGGATGCTTTGATGAGGCACAGTAAGGATGAGGTGCCTTATTATTTACTTTTTGCAGATGATGTAGTCTTAATTAACAAGACTCATAGTGGAGTTAATGCTAAGTTGGAGGTTTGGAGGCAAACTCTTGAGTCTAAAGGGTTTAGGTTGAGTAGGTTCAAGACGAAGTATTTGGAGTGTAAGTTCAGCGAGGTGTCTGATGTGGTTGTTAATATTGACACTCATTCTATCAGTAAGAAAGATAGTTTTAAGTATTTGGGGTCGATGATTTAAGATAATAGATAGATTAATGAGGATGTCACTTATTGGATCGGGTAGGGTAGATGAAATAGAGGCTCGCCTTTGGTATCTTATATGATAAAAAGGTACCTCCCAAACTTAAAGGAAAGTTTTACAGAGTGGTGGTTAGATTGACTTTGTTGCATGGGGCAGAGTGTTGTCCTGTTAAGAAGTTCCACATCCAGAAGATGAAGGTGGAGGAGATGAGAATGCTTCGGTGGATATGTGGGTGTACTAGGAAAGATAGGATTATAAATAAGGTTATTCAGGATAAGGTGGGAGTGGCTTTGGTGAAGGACAAAATTAGGAAAACGAGGTTGAGATGGTTCGGTTATGTGATACGGAGGAGCACAGATACACCACTGCGGAGGTGTAAGATATTAGCTAGGGATGGTTTAAAGTGAGGTAGAGGTAGACCAAAGAAATATTAGAAGGAGGTGATTAGACATGATATGGAGCAACTTCATCTTACCGAGGGTATGACCCTAGATAGGAAGTTGTGAAGGACGCAAATTAGGGCAGAAGTCTAGTCTAAGTTAGGATGTTGTATGTTTTGTTTTTTACTTGGAGTATCTTGCTTTTGTTATTATTGAATATGTTAATTTCAGTGTTATCTTATTCTACTACTATTCCTTATCTTATCTTAGATTATTTTTTTTTAGCCGGGGGTCTATCAAAAATAGCCTCTCTATCTCACATTTGAGGTAGTGGTATGGACTGCGTACACTTACCCTCTCCAGACCCCACTTGGTGGGAATATACTGGGTATGTTGTTGTTTTTGTTGTTCCTTTGGTCTGGTAAATGCTCTACCAGCTTTCATGGTCTTGATGAACGAGTGTTCAAATAGTACTTGGACATGTTCGTCATAGTCTTCATTGATGATATTCTTGTCTATTCCTGTAGTAAAAATAATCATGCAAACCATCTCAAAATAGTATTGCAGACTCTTAGAGCCCATCAACTATTTGCTATATTCAGTAAGTGCGAGTTTTGGCTAAGATCTGTAGCTTTCCTTGGCCACATTATTTTTGGTGATGGCATTAGATTTTTATTTTCAATTCTCAGTTTCATCCATGTAATCATGTTCATGTTATTGCATGCATTCATGAATCAGATCAGTCATTCATCATGTTTCAGCTTCAGTCATGTGATCATGTTTTTAGTTATGCATATTTAGTATGTAACCTCAATTCATCAGTATTCTTAGCTTAATCAGTCTCATTCGAGGACGAATGTTCCCAAGGGGGAGATATTGTAAGACCCCGTAAGATCCTAGCTTAATTCAGCTCAACATTGTGTGTAAAAGGGGTTCAAGAGTTAGAAAATTTCACTAAGTGTAAGGAATTATTCATTTCTAAAGACCCTAAACTTCAATGATTTTATTTTTGACCTACCCAACATAAAAAGTTAATTTTTAAGTTGATTCATTATAGGGGTTGTCGATAGAACTTCTCAGGTAAGTTTCAGAATTTTTGGACGAGCGTACGGACACGTTTGGAGATGCAAAATAATAGACCCCTCAGAATGGGCCCACGACATGGGGCTTGGTCCCCTGCTGGGGGTTACCACAGCATGGGGTTTAGACCGTCGGTCCAGAGCTTGCGCGCCCAGCTCATCACCCGCCCCTATTTTTCCAACTTTTGATTACGTTTTTCCAAGGGCAATTGGGTCTTTTACCTTCACCAAATTGACACATAACACGTGATTAAGGGTCCCAAAAGCATTATTTTTCACATTTTACTCAAAATTCTCTCAAAAGAAAGCAATTCTCTCTCAAGAACAAGTCCTAGCCTCTTAAAAAATTCAAGCTCAAGCTTTAAGAAACCACCAAGAACTTTTACTAATTCATTAATTAAGGTATGTGTGATATTTATTCATGGGCCCTTTTCACCCATGGTGTTCAAGAATCCATTTTCAAGTTTAAAGCCATGATTCTTACATGTTATTACGAGTTATCTTCATGAAGTTATTATGAATCTTGATTATAAATTATTTTTACCATGTATTTTCATGGGAAATTGTCCTTGAACATTTGAATGATGATGTTTGCATGTTAAATCCTAAATCCATGATTTTAGTATTTCACTTATGTTAAAATCACATGTTTTATCTATTCTCATGCTGCCTATGAATTTCAAGTGTTTTATGAAATGCATAAATGATTGTGTTTTGAACAATGACTACTTAATATATTTTTGAAGTTTTAGTATGTTCCTATTATTATTGTTACTGAGTTCAGGGGGTTATGAATACCCAAAATTTAGTTGTTTACCTACTTTTCAGTATTTATAGAATGATTTTAGTTATACCATGTGCAATATCATTCAGCCAGTAATACAGTCAGTTGTGAGTGCAATTAAGCTCAGTTTTGTCTAGTAATCAGTGTCATTCACTTGGGAGTAAAACTTAGCACCGAGTGAATGTAGGGATGGAGTCTCCCCTGTCAGTAGGCATGAGGCACTTGTCTCCCCCGTCAGTTGGCATGAGACGTTAGTAGTAGTCCTTAGGTTCCAGACCTACGGTGCCACCGTAGACCTTGAGGGGTCCCCCATCAGTTAGGCATGACACCCTCATCATTTGGGATATCAGATTAGTGGATCCACATAGCCAATGTTAGTACTCATGGTGCGGTACTGATACCCTTCCAATTGGGGTTACAGGTTGGACCCTGATAGTATATTAGGATATGTCGATTATATCTTTCTCCTATAGTCTCAGTCGGTATTCATTACAGAGCTCAGTTTCAGGTTTGCTTGACCATAGCATACAACTATCAGTTATTCAGTATCAATATTTCAGTTTACAAACTATATCAAAATCATGTTTTATGCTTGGTTATTCATTCTCAACTTTTTATAGCTTTATGCATTCATACTTATTTATTTCATGTTATTTAGTCAATTATTATCTCATGTATATGACTCATATATTTCAGCCTAACCTCATCTTATATACCAGTACATTCAGAGTACTGACCTCATACTCGTTTCTTGATGTCTTATATCATAGGTTTGGACGCTCAGGTTTTAGACCGTACTTACACATTCCATCATATCAGCTGCAGTAGCAGTGGTGAGTCCTCATATATTGAGGACCGTTTATGTTTACCTCAGTCTTGTAGCTTAGTAGTCAGTTAAAGTTAGTTGGGGGCTTGTCCCATCAACTCCTCAGTCAGTTAGAGGCTTTTCAGATTATTTCAAATAGTTAGTCAGTTTTTCAGTTGTTATTAACAGTCTTCTCAGTATTGTTTTCATACGCTTTCAGAACTATGATTTTTAATCGCATTTTTTAGTATTTAAAACCTTATGGAATTTTCAGTTAAATTCCGTACATGTTATTTTGTTATCAATTTTATTTCAGTGCTCACAGCAGGTACCAACTCATAGGTTAGCTTATGGTCTCTCAGAATTGTAAGAACCGTGTGGCATCCAGGGTGTATTTTTGGGGCATTATAGATATGGTTTATTTGTTTGACTTAAATTATATTTTGAAAAAGGATCTGATGATAATTTCAAACATATTTCATAGCTGCTTATAATTTCCCCTTATGTTAGAAAAATTAACATATATCCTCCATCTTCTTTGAGGAATCCATCTTTATGCATTATGGTACATTCATTTATCAAATACCACATATCATAACTACTAGATGGAATAATTGATTCCTCACCTGAACCAATTGAGAGGGAAACATTAGTCATAATTTTTTGTCTAACGCAAATAAGTGTTATTGTATGCAATATATCATAATTCAGACCAACACATGTGGCTTTGTTCTCATAAGCAATGATTCAACTATTTATCAAAGGTATTTAACACCAACTTAATTAGCATTATCAAGATGAATTGTCTTGATTACACAATCTAAAAATTATGCTCTTAACTCAATTTGATTGACTAAGCAACTTGATGAATGTCAAACTGCAGGTTGACAATAAATGTACATGTGATCATCTTATTGATGCATCTTTTTAACATATCACATGATAGGTGAACGGGCCCATATTCACCTTTTATAATTTTCAGATTTTAAGGGATCCAATCCCAACATTAGTTGATCCAACCAACTTATCATGATAACAAGCAACATTAAAAGTAATGAAGAATTTTCTAATTCTTTAATATATGTTAAATACTCAGTATGCACATCTTTGAGATGTCGCAATCGTTTATGTCAATTTATGAACTTTTATACTAGTAAACTCCAAGTTTACCATGACATGCATTTTTCACTTTAGTGAACTTCTTGTTTACTATGAAAAGAATTTTGTATCGATAAACAATAAACTCTTAGTTTATAATCGCATGTGATTTGATCATGCTTAGGTAACTTTTCATAGTCAAGTTTCTTGTCGTAGTAACTTGAAGATATTCAATCTTCAAATTATTGTACCTCTTCTGGAGGTGGATTATTATATCTTCGCAACTAAGAATATGTTTGAATTTATATATAGTCACATTAACCCCAGGGTATAGGTCTGTTTTATAATAATCGAAATTCTCATTCCCTAGGAATGAAATATAATCATGCCTTAAGCGTATCAAATTATGATAGATTATACAAAAAAAAATTGAGGCATACATATGATTTATTGCTACCACATTCAATTCAAGGAATGGAGCATATTCAATGAGACATGTGTCATGACCTTTCACAAAATACCCACTATTTTGCCTTAGCCATCATATTGAGATTCAAACTCAACTTCTTAACCACATAAAGACATCTTAGTCTATAAATTTATGGGACTTAAACTCAACATCTTATCATCATGGTGCATTGGAACTATTAAACCAATGGCTTACCCTCTTAATAAGATGAGACTTAAATTCATCATCATATCTTTTAACAGTATTGCTCTTCATGAACAAATTGAAAGCATAAGTGGTTCCAAACCAATTATTTTTTCTCAAATCCAACAAGAATTATATCATTAGTAGCAAAGGACAAATAACATAAGGAATCACTAACCTTGAAATTACCTTTTAGATTTATAATATCACTTTGTTTGGTAGAGTCTCGTGCTGATAACGTGTTGTGAAATATAAAACAAAGAAAAAGAAGAATTGGGAGAGAAGAAAGAAGACTTCTTTATTTCTCATGAGGAATTCTTGATGGGTGAATTACAATGAAGGAAAGCCTCTTTATTTATAGGGGAAAATAAACTTTGAGGTTTCTAACTTTTTCATAAATAGACATTCACTATATATTGTAAAGTAGACATTCACTGTATATAGTAAAGTAGACATTCACTATATATGGTAATTATTTATAACAGTTTTAAAAATAAGTTAAACAAGTAACAAAATAAGTAAAAAAAATTGTTAAGAAGTGAGATATCAAGAGACGAGAGTTTCTTTATTTTTTCAAATATCAAAGTGTTTCAAGTATATATCATATGAAGCATTAAATTTATTATAGTGTAACATAGAAGCAATGACAACGCTCAAGTGCACACGCAAGTGTACATGGTCTTATCAAGTAGTAAAGTGGCCTAATGAAAGCCAAGTATCGATCCCACAGAGACTTGATTCAACAACAATTCTATTTTAGTTCACAATTAAGATTCATTTGATGCAAGCGTAACCAAAAAGAGAGTTTGTAATTTTGCAAGTAAAGTAAACAAGGCGTAAAGTAAAGATCTTGAAACAATCAATAGGAGAAAACCCAGGGTTAAAGCACTTTGAACAATCATACTATGTTATTGAATTTCATTCATTATCTTAGTTGTTGATTCGTAGGGTTAATTGCATGATCATGGTCTCCCGACCTCTAATCCATTACCTAAGTTGAACCTTACAACTACATCGTTCGGCGGAGATGTAATAGTCCACTTAATTTTTTAAGCTATCATCCTTCGTTTGAATCAAGTAAGGAATCTGATAACATCCCTGTCCTAGACACTAATTTGAATTCCTTATTTCATAAAACAATACAAACCATACTTTGTTCATCTCCATGTTCTATCCCCTATTCCCTCTCCCGAGATCAAAAGGTGGACAATTGATGTATTCTAAGGGTCACGAATACTTAAAATAGTTAAATCAAAGATGAAAACACAAGAAATAATGATAACCAAAGTTAAACAAATTTAATTCAAAACAATAGCACTCATGTTCTTGGCTTTAACCGCAAAAAAGGGCGTTTACCCATGCATAGTCATGATCGAATCACTAGGTGGTAAGAAATGACTAAAAATGTGAATGAATTAAATTGAGATAATAAAAACCTAAATATGAAGTTATAGCAACCCCTTGATCTCCAAAATATGTTCAAATCTATGTAAAAACGTGATATAACATGTATTTATGGTATAGGTGTAAGCCAAGTCCGTGTTCGGATTGGATTGTAGTAGTTTGTGAGAATGGGAATGGAGGGGGAACCGCCCTAGCTATAGGCCCATTCCAGGTGAGGATGAGACCTGGGTTGAGTGCCACTCTAGGAAAGGCTTCCCCCCTGCTCATTTCCCTAGTCTAAGTGGGGCGTTGCCTCCATATTGCCTTGACCCTCTAGAAGTTGTTTTTTGAATTTTGGTTAAGTGTTGGTCCTCCAATCTTTCATCCCTTGACTTGTGGTGTATTTCCCCTGGATTCCAAGACTTTTAACATCAAAATATCACATATTAAGCTCACAAATATTCCTACACAATCACACACCACAAATTAAAGATAATCACAACACAATACCCATAACGATGAATTAAAACAAGAGCTAAGCCTGGTGTTAATCTTCAACTTATTGTTCATCTGCACACTCAATAAAATTGAACTTTTCTCACTACCAACAAGTTATTCCACTCATAATTACACATTTAAACCATAAAGAACTTATTAAACACGCTAGAATCCAACGAGACCAACTAGATAAGCACCTAGCTCAAGCTAGTAACACTAGTTTTCCAGGTTGAACTCTAAATGAATCTTTTAGGTGCAAACTTGTTTGGAATTCACTTTAAACATTGTTAACACATTATTTAAAACTTTAATACATATTTATCTCATGTTCAACCCATATAGCATACGAATCATCCTCAAAACAACGCTAAAAAGACTAGAATAGTGACACTAGAGTGTATAAATACACCCAACATCATCACCTCACATTTAAAGACTTGTTTGTCCTCGAACAACTCTTAACTATAATCATCATCACCTGGAAACTCTACACTTATACTACATTCAAGACACTCAAGCTAGTACTACCATGGCTACACAGAATGCAAGTTCTACACTAAACATGTTACAAACATAATTGAAAGCATATGAACACTACTCCAAAACATCCTAGCCTCAAGAATTTTCTCACATAGTTGGAAAACTCATGATTATAATTCAATAAAGGAAATCATACAAATCACCCATATTAATCAAACATATGTCCCTCACAATAAGAGAGTTACCCATAATCTCCCACAATTAAGCAATTCATTATATGATGGGTACAAGAATCAAATTGCGCTTACTCTCATAAGGAATTCACAACTTACACACAATGAACCATAAGCTTGCCCATAGTGTAGTGCTCCACTAATATCAGAATGATGAACTTAGGATCAAATAGGTATTTTATGGGTTGTAATGTAGTCTAAAAGACGGGTAGGAACTATTTAGGAATAGTGACTAGCCTCTCTAAGAGCTTTAATACACTATATTATACATTAAAATCAATCTCCAACAATCAATCTACACCATTTTTGTCTACCCCATTCTTTTATTTTGACTATCTCTTTTAAGCATTTTGATTAACACATGATGGACATATTGTTTATTCCTTCAAGATTCAATTTTTCTCTATTTCTACAATCATGGGAATATGTCTAACACCATTTATATCACTCCCAACCACCAGACATCAATTATAAACACCAATAACTCTTACCTTGGTGCATCAATTTCACCTTTTTGTTCTTTAATTTCTCAAACTCTTTACTAAATTAATTTTTCATCGAAGCGCCTAGGACATTTTGATCTAATTAAGGTTCATAAACAAAGGGATTAAGCTATTTATCAAAGAAAAGGCTAATAGCTCAATGGGGGTATCAAACAAGGATAAATAAAAGGTATAAAACAAGGGTATCAAAGAAATGCCTAAATTATCTCTTAAACCCACAATCTTTATTTTGTTTTACACACACACCGGGAAAGTTCTATACATCACATGCAACAAGGAATATACAAATACCTTACACGTACAAGGAACATACTTAACTCAATAGGATCATCATAGACTCTCAACCAAATAATAGCATGAATTTAACTTTAAGCCAAAAAGTACAAGAGTCACAAAAATGAGCCTAAAAGTCTCAAAAGTAGCAATTCACTTAATCCACATGCTTTTACCAAACAAAATACTTGCACTATGTAATAAAAAATAGCACCAACAAGAATATCTTACATCATTTTTTTAAAATTGAGTCCAATTTTAGGAATTTCTTCACCCCACACTTAAAAATTTACTTTGTCCCCAAAGTGAACTTAAAATTAAAAGATAAAAATACTCCCTGAGGCCTCTAGGCCTACCTAGTAGCATCTTTACACATAAACGTTATCCGTAGGACCCCACGCTCTATTTTTGCCATACTTCTTAACTTAAGTTTCTGGTACTCAGACTTCCCATCAACCTGTGACTCAACCAACAACAAAAAATACTTGAAATAAAAACTAAAAACTAAAAATAAAACATACCTACTTAACTTGGGTTGCCTCTTAAGTAGGGCCTGATTTAGTGTCGCGGCACGACCCAACTATGGCTTAGTATTTCTCTTTCCTTCTCTTTCTCACGCTTGGTCTCCATATTTTTATTCTTTTCACCCCTCTTGGGTACAAATTCTCATGTGTAGTAGATTTTTTAACTCTAGCATTTTTAGGCTTATCAACTTCCATCATGTCAGGCTTAGGCAGTAGAAGCTTAGGCTGCTCAATCAGGTAGTCCAAATAGGTCTTACGTGGACTTACCACCCCATACTCATCCTCTTTAATTACATTGATCATATACAAATCTTTATAGTTGGATGTTATTGTGGGTGCTTTGTATACAACAAATATTACCTCTTCATAATCTACCCTTATTTTGAGTGTGCCTTTTCTAACATTAATTAATGCTTCTCCAGTTGCTAAGAATGGACGCCCAAAGATGATTGGTACCTGTTCATCTACCTCAAAATCTAGAATAATAAAATCAGTAGGAATAACAAATTTACCAACCTTTATAAGGACATCCTTTATTATTCCTTCCAAATATGCCATGGATCCATCTGCTAGCTGCAAAAACACCTTGGTCGATTTAGGATTTCCCAAGCCCAATATATTAAAAAAGATAGGGGCATCAGATTTATACTAGCCCTCAAATCACTCAATGCGTGGACCACTTTCCTACCAATTTAGATAGGTAGAGTACACTTCCCTGGATCTCTCAATTTCTTAGGGATTTTCTGTGTCATTACAATTCTACACTTTTCAATGAGTGTTATCGTCCCTACATCCTGCAGTTTCACCTTATTATCAACCACATCCCGCAAGTACTTTGCATACTTGGGAATATTCTACAAAATATCTAACAAAGGTAAGTTAATGTGAAGTTCTATGAATGTATCAAAGAAATTCTTAAACATTGCATCCTCCTTCTCTTTAATTTGCTTCTGAGGGAAGGGTAGTGGCGGTGTCTTCTTCACTTCTTCTTCAATAACTTTTTCCTTCAAGTACTCAAACTTTTTTAATTTTTCAACAGCTTTTTCAAAAACCTGTGGGGGAGTTAAGTCTGCATCTATCTCCCTAGTTACCTTTGGAGGTTCTTCTTGAAGCTCTTTACTACTTCTTAAGGTGATTGCCATAACTTTCTTTGTATTTTTATATCTTCTGTCAAACCACCTTGTTGAATAGTATTTAATGCTTACTATAACTGCCCTATCTGCAACTCTAAGTTTTTTTGGTCCGCTTGTAAATTTTTCATGTCCGTAGTCAACTGTGCTTGATTAGCTAAAAGCTGCTTCAACATCTCTTCCATGTTGCTAATTGACTGATTCCTTTGTGCCTGTGGTTACTGAATTTATTATTATTGGGTGTGAGTCTTCCACTTTATGTTGAAGGCATTACCATAATTTGTCCTTTGAGCATTGCCTACATATATTACTGATTCCAGATTTGAAGCACACATAGCCGCAGAATGGCCACTATTTTCACAGATCTTATACCAACCACTAGTTTGCTGAACTGCATTGACTGCTGCTATAGGCCATGGAGCTCCTAATTTCTAACTGCTAAACTGAGTGTTTATCATGTTTTGCAAAGTTTATTCTTAGCCAAATGAAAAGAAGCAAGGATCCTTTGTTTTGGAGGTTCTTTCTCGAGCCGGAGTGCGCTGTGCCTAGGTGAGGCAGCAAGGATCCCTCAGTGTCAGCAGGCCATATCTGAGGAATTTCCAGTCCGAAAAAACTATATTAGTAACAACCTCTTGGTGTTTCAGTTGCTATCCATTCTTTTTGAGTGCCATATAGCTTTTCCCAAATGAAAGACTACAACCTGAATTGATAAGGTAGTGAACTGGTCTACCTCTAATACACCTGCTATTTTTTTTGAGGCACTTTTAGCATCTGAATGCCACTTAAGATTTCTTTATGCTATACGGTTCAACAATGTGTACAACTCATCATAAGTCAATTCTAGTGCTTAACCACCTGTGGCTGAATCTAGCAAAATCTTTGTATTGTGATCAAGTGCTTCTACAAAAGTATGAGCAAGTACCTCGTTGGACTATTGATAGTGTGGAATATCCCTAAGAAGAGCCTTAAACCTTTTCCAAGCCTGATAAAGATTCTTATTTGGCTTCTGTTTGAAGCATATTATCTCACTGCAAAGTCTCACAGTCTTACCAGATGGAAAGAATCGAATAAGAAATTTTTTGGCTAAATTATCCCATAAAGTTATTAAATTTGCTGCTTCTATAGCCAACCAATTTTTTCTTCCCCCAACAGAGAAAAGAAGAAAAATGTCATCCTCATATAATCTTGATTTATGCTCGTAGGGATGAACATATTGCTAATTTCTAAAAAATTACACAAGTGGACCTATGGATCTTTGTGTGAAAGCCCTATTAACTATCCACTATTGATCAGAAGCTGTACCATGTTCTGTTTGAGCTTGAAATTACCTCTTACTTCCAGCTTCTGAAATGGGGAGGTCAAATTAGTTGGAACTAGGATTTCCACTTGTCTCACTATCCTATGGGCTGCTTGTTCCTCAGCCATTGGAGTGGAGCTACTTGAACTTCTTCTATTTGTGGAAATTAGGGGATACGGATTGTGTATCTCCTTCATTGATGAAAGTGTTATTCGGGTTCGAGGCTTGGCTCAACCAAACCCCCTATCCCTTGCCAGTTTCCTAACCTTAAAACCTATTTCCTGCAATCACAAAACCAATACTAAGTGTAAAAATACCAAATAAATCTAAAAGTAAAACTAAAATAAAAAATTGCCAAATAACAAGTCCCCGACAACAGCGCCGAAAACTTGATAACCCCCAAGTACACACGCAAGTATACGTGGTCTTATCAAGTAGTAAAGTGACCTAATTAAATCCAAGTATCGATCCCACAGAGACTTGATTGAACAACAATTCTATTTTAGTTAACAATTTAGATTCCGTTGATACAAGGATAGCCAAAAAGAGAGTTTGTAATTTTGCAGTAAAGTAAACAATGCGTAAAGTAAAGATCTTGAAATAATCAATAGGAGAAAATCTAGGGTTAAATCACTTTGAACAATCATACTATGTTATTGAATTTCATTCGTTAACTTGCTTATCTTAGTTGTTGATTTGTAGGGTTAATTGCATGATCATGGTCTCTCGACCTCTAATTCTTTACCTAATTACCTTACAACTACATCATTGAGCAAAGATTTAACAGTCCACTTAAGTTTTTTTAAGCTATCATCCTACGTTTGAATCAAGTAAGGTATCTATGAAAATCCCTTCCCTAGACACTAATTTGAGTTCCTTATTTCATAAAATAATACAAACTATACTTTGTTCATCTCCATGTTCTATCCCCTATTCCCTCTCCCAAGATCAAAAGGTAAACAATTGATGTATTCTAAGGGTCGCGAATCCTTACAATAGTTAAATTAAAGATGAACACTCAACCAATAATGATAAGCAAAGTTAAACAAA
The DNA here is from genome assembly GCF_002878395.1 of Capsicum annuum. NCBI lineage: Eukaryota > Viridiplantae > Streptophyta > Magnoliopsida > Solanales > Solanaceae > Capsicum > Capsicum annuum. The sequence goes on along the minus strand of NC_061118.1, from coordinate 92,208,409 downwards.
TTCAATTCAAAGAATTGTACTCATGTTCTTGGCTTCAACCTCGGAAAGGGCGTTTAGCCACGAATAGTCATAATCGTAATCACAAGGTAGTAATTAATGACTAAAAATATGAATGAAATAAATTGAAATAATAAAAACCTAAATATGAAGTTGTATCAGCCCATTTCTCTCCAAAATATGTTAAAATCTATGTAAAAATATTATATAGCATGTATTTATAGTGTAGGAGTAAGCCAAGTTCGTGTTGGAATTGAATTGTATCAGTTTATGAGCACAGGAATGGAGAGGGCGCCGCCCTAGCATAGCCCCACTCCAGGTGAGACTGAGCCCTAAGTTAAGCTCTACTGAGCCCTAGGTTAAGCTCTACTCCAAGAAAGGCTATTCCCTGCCCATAGCCCTGCTCCAAGTGGGGCATTGCCTCCATATCGCCTTGATTCTCTGAAAGTTGTTCTCTGAATTTTGGTTAAGTGTTGGTCCTCCAATCTTTCATCCCTTAACTTGTGGTGTATTTTCCATGGATTTCAAGCCTTTTTAATATCAATATATCATCATATTCATCTCACAAATCATCCTACATAATCACACACCACAAATTAAATATAATCATAACACAATACCCATAACGCTGAATCAAAACAAGAGCTAAGCCTAGTTAGTTCATGTTAATCTTTAACTTATTGTTCCTGCTGTACACTTAATAAAATTGAAATTTTCTCACTACCAATAAATTATTCCACTCATTATTACACATTTAAACTATAAGAAACTCATTAAACGCGCTAGAATCTAACGAGATGAACTAGATAAGCACCTAGCTTAAGCCAGTAACACTAGTTTTCTGGGTTGAACTTTAAATAAATATTTTAGGTACACACTTGTTTGGAATTCACTTTGAATATTTTTAACACATGCTTTAAACTTTGATACATATTTATCTCATTATCAACCCCTATATCATACGAATCATCCTCAAAACAAGGCTAAAAAGACTAGAATAGTGACACTAGAGTGCGTAAATACACCCAATATCAGGCACACAAAAAATTGTCATAAATATGAAATTAACTATGAAAGTTATGAGAAAAGACAAGAGGAAGGTTATAGAGGTGCGGGAGTTACATCCATAATTGTGAGGACAGCAGATGATTATAGAGTGGATATCCATAGTATTATAATATTTTATGACACTCTCCTGTGTCCATAAATGACGTGCTTCGTTAAAAACTTTCTAGAAAAAATTTCATGAAAAAATTATATTGAAGAAAAAAGAGTACACATATCTAGTAACACGTATTTCTAGTTTCGTCACTAAAATCTTGCCCGAAAATCCAATGGATCAAAACCTTAGCTAGTGTAAAAAGAGTGCAACGCGTATTTACTCTCCTTGATAAAAGCATCTTTTAATATTATACATGATGTATTTCAATCCATCTTCTCAAAGTGTTGTAATTGACAATGCCTCAATGAAATATTTTATCAAATTTGAGCATCCTTTGCTAAAATATACTTTATTTTGTCTTTTTGCTATAATCTTCTTTTTAATGAGCTATGCAAGCAATATTATCTTCAACATTATTGAAATCTTCTTTTCAAGGAAAAATCATACATCTCGTGCAAATAGACAACTTCTGTCCGATCTGACTTTATGTAGATCAAATAACCTTTATGCATTTGCATAATCAACAATCCTTTAATAATATGGCTAGAAATAATAAATTTATTTTAGTATTTGATTTTAAAAATATCTCCACATAAAAGTGAAATTATGTCTTTTTCGTACATTAAAAAAAAATTATTATTCATATATAGAAATAGTAGCATCACTAAGACATGCTACTTCTAATCATTTTTATGAGATTGAAATTGATCTTTTTTATATTAATGATCTCACAACAATTGGAGTATTCAGTGGATTAAATTACTTAAAAAACTTTTAAATCAATCAATGATTTCCATATAACATTTACCTTCTAGCTAAATATGACAATCATTCATTATACATATTCAAACTTTTCAGTATTGTTAGAGTGAAAAAATTTCATTTCAACCACTATAGGAGAATACATCTCCTAAAAATAATGTCAGAAATTTTATGAAAACCTTTATGCTCTAAAGTACAAGCCATATGATATAGATTATGATTTACCTTTTGTACAATAAACTATTTAAACCTCACTAACATTATACCTTGGTCTTTGGACTATAATTTCAAATATTTTATTTTTCAAGTGAAACAAAATACTTGAATTTACGTATTTTTATTTGGCCAATTATTTATATGTCTATACTCTTGAACATATTTCTATTAAAGATTCTCACTATATTTATACTGTAGAGTGCTAGAATATCAAAGATACTATCGACGATAATTTGATATCGGTTTCAATGTGACATCACTTATCGAGATATCTCAATTTCTTAATTATTTTTAGGTATCATAATTTATCTAGATTTATTTATTTTTTCATCATTTTGAAGTACCTGAACCTTTGCCAAGGTTGTATGAAGAGTTATGTCATAGTGCTTTTTAAAGTAGTTTCGTCATTATCATTTTCCCTTCCCTTCTTTAAGGAGTTTTAAGTTTAAAACTGATTGAGCTATCACGCTTCAAGCGTGCCCTAAACTCTGTCCTTCACAGACATCTCAAAATACCCTAGGTTTTGTCCCTTAAAAATTTCCTGTATTTTAGGCTCACTGTCCTTGTAACGATTAGTCATACGAGTCGTATAATATAGGTACGGGTTAGGTGACCCAACTCGTAAGGTGTGCAGTGTGTGATGGATAGTTTTTTATTATGGGTACGGGCTGTATGGTTTGGTGATGGGCCATTGGGTTAATCCTTCACCTAATCTGAAACTTAGTGACTTGATTTGGATCTGAGTACGAGTGGCTCACTAATATCCTTGAGGATCGGGTACGAGTAGTATAGCGAAGTCGTATGTTTTCTAGTGTCTAGCACTTAATGTTCTTCTTAGGGTACGACTAGATGGTACTAGTTGTATAGTATGGTGATGGGTTGGGTAAGGAAGTCGTATGTTTGACAGATTGTGGTGTCCAACTTTTTGACCTAATGATGACTTGAGGATACCACTCTTAGGTGGTGACAAGTTAGAGGGTCCACTCGTACCCACCTGGGAGTTTTCTACAATTTTAAGTTGGGAGTATTCTAGAAGTTTCTCCTCTTAACCCCTTTTGACCCCATGACTTAAAACACCTTTGGAGGCTACATTAACTTATTATTCTCATTCAAACACTCTTAAAATCTCTTAAAATTTCTCTCAAGCTGTTGGTTCAAGAAAAGGCTAGGATTTCTACAAGGCAATCCATTTGGGGATTTCAAGGGTGAATCTTTCCGTCTTCCTTGGTGTCTAAGGCATGTTACTCCTCTCTCACTGTTAGTTTAACTAAAAACATGTTTAAATGAATGATTTTCATGGTATTATTATGGTGTTGTTTTGGTTTTGAAATAGATGTTAGGGGTTTTGGTTGTTATGGTTGGATAAAGTTTTCCCATGCTTTTCTTATGGTTTTCATTTTATAATTATAGTTTGAACATATAGTGACCCTTCAGGTCATTTCTTATATTTTCGCTTATTTTCACCGTTAGAGCTTTCCCATAGCTGCCCCAAGTCATTTATGACTTGTTGGAGCTGATAGTTTGGTTACCTAGTGGTTCGTTTGGTTTTTAGAACCATTTTCATGTTGAAAAGTCTTCATTGGTTCCAAATGGCTGTTGAGTGAAAACTTTAGTAAACCGATATTAGATGGAAAATCTTACTTCACCAATGGGTTCGGAGTGTTAAAATCTATATGGTTGCATATTTTATTTACTCGTATTAGATTTCGGATGCATCCCGAAGCATTGGCCAAAACTTAAAATCAAATTCTAAGTTTTAGCTATCGACTAAAATGGAGAGAGATATCACAATCACGTTGGGTAAAGTGTGAATGCATTATCCGTGATTGCGACCTAGTGTGTGTGCATGATTGCTCTTTCTGAGGCTTGGGCAAGGCCTATTTATATGCTGTTTTGATGAGAATTTGGTCATTTATGCCTCCCTCTTGAGCTCTATAACCCTAATAGAGTGTGAAATCCTTAAAGTGAGTCTTGTGGGTTGATTGGGGTCTTGGACAACTTTTATTTTTGCAATTAACATCAATACTAAGGTAAGATTCCTTCAATTTATGGTGTTGATTTCTTGATTTTTAGACCCAAAACCCCATATGGCATGAGGCTTGATTTTAGCTACAAATATGGTTGTTTACACAAATTTCTTAAGGGTTATAACTCCCTTATGGTATTTGACAATGGGTTGGCCTCGAAAGCTTATTTTCCATATATGGGACCTACTTGGGTATTTTTGGTGTTGTTTTGGACCTATGGGTGTTGTTATTCTCATAATAATGTACAGATTGTGTTATTGATAGCTTGGCTCGTGGAAGAAGCTTCAAGGAAAAGAAAAGCAAAGATTATTGGTTCGTGACCTATACTTGGAATCGAGGTAGGTTAGGCTTACTTGAAGTTAGATTGAGATTTATTTTGGTATGACTTTGATATCTTGTTAAGATTGGGTGGGGTCTTAGATGTTAATATGGTAAATGGTAATATTTGGGATTAGTTGAAGTATATAGGCTATTAAACTTGTTAAGTGTGTTATTTGACTCTTAGCCTAGAACCTTGGTTAGTTAGACTTGTTATCTTTTGAATAGCATGAGAATGCTCTAGTTTCTCTAGTTAGATGGGAGTGTCATTGTTCACTCACCTCATGAGTATGTGGGCCTAGTTTGTATAGTTGTGAATTGGCTTTAGGAGCTTGGATGACCTAAGTGTAATACTTGAGGAAGAATTGTCCTATAGAACTAGTGAGCCTTAGGCAGAACATGTGAGCTGAGGTGGAGAAGTGACAACATTGTCTGATATGTCATCACATTTCTGATAAGTCATCAATATTCATCGTCACCCTTAAGCAAGAAGTGCTAAAACTGAAGAGGAAGCTGATGACATTTGTGATAAGTCGTCAGACTCCTGATAAGGTATCATGAATGTCGTCGCCTAATTTGAGGAATTATTAAACTCTGTTATTTTATTTCTATAATTAGGATGAAGTATTTAAAGCATATGTTAGGGTTTTCTAATTTTAAAAGGAGGCTGAACATATCGGGAGACGGGTGTTATCGGCGGATACTCGACATTCTGAGCCTATTATTTGTAGCGCACGTATTTTGTTATTTTCTCTTTAATTTCTTTGCTTGAACAAAACAATTAAATTTGAAGAGATTATCATCAATATTTTGGGATTTATACTTTGATCTTATCTGAGAAACACTCGTTGCTATTCATCTTGCTGTAAGCTCATCTTTCAAATTATGAATTGAACTTGTTGTATCGATTATTACATTATGAGTGGCTAAATCCCTTTAACCTGAATTATGGGATCTATGGGTTAGGTCTTGGTAAGTTTCTAAGTGTTCAAGATTCTAAAGGTAATAGGACTCCTTGATAATTCTGAGGTTTTAATTACTGTCTACTGGTTGTAAATGATAGATAACACCTACTTTGATTTGCTTGAGATAAGAAATCAACTATAGTAGGAAGTGAATTATTGATAGGGACTTGGAAGCTACCAATCTTCCGTTTAATAATTGACACTGTAACAAGGTTAATTAGCCTGAGTTAAAGTCTGGTCAGTAAATATAAATTCCCTAAGACCGAGAGGATTAGGTAATTAAATGCTTAAGTAGGTTGAGAGTCATTTATGCATAACTTTGATAGAGATAATCTGTTGTCCTACCTACTGTGAGAATCTTGAATCACTGTTAGCATCTGTCAAGTACTAAAACCCACAGTGAAATAATTCTGGTTTTCCATAAACTCTCGATTACAAACACTGAAACTAAAGTGACCAACAATTATTTGTTAATCTCCAAAACCCCCATTTTATCTTTTCGTATCATTTGTTTGAATTCAACTTGTAGCTATAGTTTCAAATTTGTTTAATCGCCACTCATATTGTTTCCTATGGATTCGACCCCAACTCCAAAAGTTTGATAAATATATTAACGACGACTGCCTTGCACTAAATTGACATCTAAGTTGAGCGTTATAAAAAATGGCGCCATTGCCGGAGAACAATTTGGCGTATTGAGTTGGTTTGGAATTTTAGCTTACTTGCATGAATTCAAACTTGTAAATATTTGTTTACTTTAGTTTTTATTTTCTTTTATTTTTATCACACCTTTCTTGAGATGTCAGCCGGGATAGATGGTTTTTTGAGTGACGACGATTCTTGTGACGATTCTTGTTATTATGTGGGGGACCATATTTTGAGGCTTGCTGTCCAGATTTATCTAGAAGTGCATGGATTGGACCTTCATAATATGATGCATATACTGTCCTACTTTACTTTAACTTGGTGTTTGGCTTGTGGTCAAAGTGATCATACTGAAGATGTGTGTGCTGTCACGATTCAAGTGAACAAATTGATGAAACGAATCTTAAAGAATCAAGAATAGCTGTGGGCAGAGCTAAAAGAGTCACCACTCCCACCTTGTTTACAGTGTCTAAACAAAGAATAATATGAGGGGACATTAGCCAATTTGAGGAGAAAACTCAAGAATCGCAACCACTCGATTGTCGTCTTGATCTTGAGACTGATATTGAGAAGGTGAATAAAAGTGAGTGTGTAGTAGATAGAGTAAATTTTGAAGTAGAATTAGTTGGGCCTCACTCAAAGTATTTTTTCACATTATATTTAGATGATATCTTGTCTGTGGAATCATCTAAAATAGTGGAAGAGTGTGAAGATGAGGAACAAAAATCCTATATTCTCTATTTTACACTAGATAAGCAATATAAAAACACACCTCACTTTAGGGCCGAGTGGTTTACCATGCATATTCTATTACTCAGTTCCTTAATTTTTATAGCAGCCCCTTATGACCAAGGCAAGAAAATAGACTCTAAGTTGGTGGTCAAATTCATATCCTCAAGGTGGAGAAAAAAACTGAGTTGGGTCATGCTGCGACATTAAATCAGGCACTGCTTGCGAGGCAACCCAAGGTATTTTGTTGTTTGTATTTCTATTATATGATTGATATCAAATCTTTTCACCCATGGTGGCACAGGTATGTTTCTAACTCCCTTGTTTTGGTTTGACACATTAGGGACATTGTATGATTTTAAGTTAAAGAAGGGGCTACTTGTGGGTGTTGATGTCCTCTTGGGTTTTTTGTTGCCGTGCCTATTTTCCCCGGAGTCTTATTCCTAGTAGAGCCAGTATGTTTAGGTGTATTGTGATTTGTTGTAACATTTTGTAGTTGACTAGGAGAAATACAAGTACTTGAGGCAGTTAACACAGTTTTGTTATTTTGTGAACACCTCTCAGTGGTCTAATTATTTAACTGTATGATTTGTACATGATTGTGACCACTGTTTATCTTTGTATGGTATTAGTTCTAGTAACATGATAACCACTTCTAAACAGTTGCATGAATCAAATGGGTAGTAGCTTGTTATGTGCCTTTGATCTATATGTGTGTGATATACTACCTAGTTCCCGTTGTGTGTTAAATCCAGAACTTGCCCGGTTGGTCTTGCCTTGGTTATAGGATAGTGATTAGGAAAGGATCATAGGCCGTTGCTAATATTAGTCCACTTTTAGCCTGAATGACTTTCCCTGTATGCATAATATCCCTTGATCCCTATTTTGAGCCTGAATAGCCTATTTCTATTTATGATACCTATCACCATCCTATTTTTATATCATAATAAACCTGTTTTGACCCTGGTCCTCCTTGGATACTGTGCACCTTGACTTACGCAAATCTCCTAAGTTGAGGATGGCTATTATAAGGGTACATGATGTAAAATGAGTATAAAGAAAGGTAGAGTAAAAGAAAATAATAAAAAGCTGGGTGCGGTGGAAAAGAGTAAGAAAATAAAAGTGGTGAAAAATAAGAAGTGATTGTAGAAAAGAACCGCACCCATCCTGAATAAGTGTGATAAAGAAAATAGAAGAGTAGAAAAAGGTAAATGAGTGAGACCCCAAAAGCTAGTGTAGTGTTAAGGAGGCCTAGTCACTTTAAATATCATCGAGCATCATACCATCCCCTAGCCTACATTACAAGCCAAAGAGAAGACCTAAAGTTATCCTAGCTGACCTATCTGAAGATCATGGTAATGAAAATAAGGGCAAGCCTATGGTATTCGGCATACATTGATTGGAACTTCATTCTGAGTGTGAGTGTCTTGTGATTGTTCCCATGGTTACATATGTGATGTCTGATATAAGTGCAATAGGACTTCTTTGTAGTGAGGGCACACTGGTTACGTTGCTAGCTGCTAACTTGTTCGGATAGTGTAATACTGGTCTATGCATGGTTGTTATAGCTGAATTAATGTCGTATCTTGATTTCTATGTGTTGAATTGTTGTTCTTCAATAATATACACAGTTGTTCTTGAATTTACTGACCTTGGAGATGGTGAATATGTTTTGAGATAATATGGATGATTGAATGCCGAACGTACTTTCTATCCTCTTGGTTGTGTTTGAGCTACTTGAGGACAAGCAATTGTTTTAAGTTGAGGGTGTTGGTCTGTGAGCAGACGATAACACATTTGAGGCTTTTAATTGAGAATAATTGCAAGGTCTTAAGCAACTTTTGTCGTTTTTGATTGTTTTATCTTTGATTTTGCAGTAGAAGCCAAGATGCAAGAGAACCAACAGGGATGGAAGAAAAAAGTTAAAATCTGAAGCAAATAGAAGAGAAGTGTGGCTGATGACATTCCTGATAAGTCATCAGCCCTGTGATAAGTTATCAGATATACCGTCACCTTAGAAAGAGAATGGACCTCGGATGAAAGTTGTGATGACATTTCTTGACAAGTCATCAAAGAGTTGATAAGTCATCAGAGTCGCCGTCATCCTTAGGCACAACTTGTGAGATGAGGTGGAGAAGTGATGACATTGTCTAATATGTCATCACATTTTTGATAAGTCGTCAGGATTCATCATCAGCCTTAAAGCAAGAAGTGCTAAAATTGAAGAGGGAGCTGACGACATTTGTGATAAGTCGTCAGACTCCTGATAAGGTGTCACGAATATCGTCGCCTAATTTGTGAAATTATTAAAATCTGTGATTTTGTTTACATAATTAGGATGAATTATTTAAAGCATAGGTTAGGGTTTTCTAATTATAAAAGGAGGCTGAACATATCGGGGGGGCGGAAGATATCAGTGGATACTCGACATTCTGAACCTATTTTTTGCAACGTACATATTTTGTTATTTTCTCTCTTGTTTCTTGGCTTGAACAAAACAATTAACTTTGAAGAGATTATCATTAATATTTGGGATTTTTACTTTGATCTAATCTGAGAAACACTCGTTGCTATTCATCTTGATGCAAGTTCATCTTTCAAATTATGAATTCAATTTGTTGTATCGATTGTTACATTATGAGTGGCTAAATCCCTTTATCCCAAATTATGGAATCTATGGGTTAGGTCTTGGTAAGTTTCTAAGTGTTCAAGATTCTAAAGGTAATAGGACTCCTTGATAATTCTGAGGTTTTAATTATTGTCTATTGGTTGCAAATGATAAATAACACCTGCTTTGATTTTCTTGAGATAAGAAATCAGTTATAGTAGGAAGTGAATTATTGACAGAGACTTGGAAGCTACCAATCTTCCATTTAATAATTGACGCTGTAACAAGGTTAATTAACCTGAGGTGAAGTCTGGCCAGTAAATATAAATTCCCTAAGTTCGAGAGGATTAGGTAATTAAATGCTTAAGTAGGTCGAGAGACATTTAGGCATAACTTCGATAGAGATAATCTGGTGTCCTACCTACTATGAGAATCTTGAATCACTATTAGCATCTGTTAAGTACAAAAACCCATAGTGAACATAATTCTGGTTTTCCATAAACTCTTGATTACAAACGCTAAAACTAAAGTGACCAACAATTATTTGCTAATCTCCAAAACCCCCATTTTATCTTTTTGTATCATTTTTTTGAATTCAACTTGTAGCTATAGTCTTAATTTAGTTTAATTGCCACTTACATTGTTCCCTGTGGATTCGACCCCGACTCCAAAAGTTGAATAAATATATTGATGACGATCGCCTTACACTAAATTAACGTGTAAGTTGAGCATTATCATTGAGTTAGCTGGGGTTTTTCCCAGTGACTCTCTAGTTATTAGTAGTATAGGCTTGTCAGACTACTAGTGTTGATACAGATTATTCATTTTGATGTTTCAAATATTTTATTCTGATTATTCTCAGATATTATAGACAATTTCCGCATTCAGTGTGACTTTCATGTCTATATTTCTATTATTATAAGAGTTAGGCTCAGTAGTATACAGACAGGGTTAGCTTAAGGCTATTCATAGTCTTGAGCACCGTGTGATATCTCGGGATCTTTGGGGCATTACACTAGGTATTTCACTCTATCTTTTTCTTCTTCTAATTTTTTCTTTAACTTTTTTCTTCTGATTTCTTCTTTAGAGTTCACATTTCTTTTTTAAATTCACACTCTATTTTTTTTTATTCTTCCTCTATATTTTCTCACTATTTTTAGTTCTCACACACAATCATTGTTTTGTTAGAGTTTTTGACATGATTTTATTATCAAATTTGAGTTTTATTTTTCTTGAAAGAAAAATAAAATTAATATCATAATTACTTTTACTTTTTCTAAAAAAAAAATATAAAAATCTTCCATATTTGGCTAACCCCTTTATTGGAGGAAAGATTTTGGACCTTTATAAATTAAAAAGCCCTCTTCTCACACCATAACAATAGCATCCACAATGTAGTCCTTAAAGAGTCTTATTTAGGGAGAGATTTCTCCCAACATGTTTTATGCTATTTCAATAATATTAATCCCTCCATCTCATTTTATGTACCTCTATTTCTTTTGTGATCCATCCCAAAAAATGCCATTTTTTCTTATTTGACAACTATTTAATGGGATCATTCTCATTTTATCCTTATCGGATCCCACTTAATAATAAAAGACAACTAAAAAGCAAACATTAAATTGACTTTATGAGGAAAAATTTTATAAACTTAACAAAGTGATAATTTATTTCTTAAACTTCGTGTCCGGTCAAATGGCAACACATAAAATAGGACGGGGGAGTAGTTTTTAATATTTAGGCCAATTGGCTAAACCATATTAATAATATGATTTTTACTACTATCTTATGTGTTGTCCGAATTATCATCTCTATGGTTTACAAACTATTAGCTTCCGCATGATGCACTATCAATTTTGAACCCAACATGTTTCAACATTTTTGAAATAACGTACAAGATTTTTCTAGTTTAGTACTTTAGTTATATTATATACTAATTAATTCCATAACTGAAATATTTTATAATATGATTTTTCTATTGAGATTTTAATTATTTATATATGCAACTAAATAGATTAAATTTTTTATACTAATTGGAACCACACTTCAAAAAGGTGAGCGCCTCACCGCTTACCTTGCCTTGTGGCAAGACAGAGTCTTATTGCCTTTCGATCCCAAACACTATCCTCAAGTCAGTGGGAGATTCCAACATAGTACGGCGTGTTTGATGTTATATAGTAGAGACTTGCCAGTGCACTAGGATAATCTAACACACTATCCTCTTATCCCATTGTGCACGGTCATTATTGCTAGTATACTTGGGCTTCTTTTGTTTTTTGAATCCATTTCCTTGTATCGGTCTCATTTCTGAAATAATTCCCTTGCGGGCTAATTTGTATTTGTATCCTATCCGACTCATTGCAATCCTCTCTTAACTCATTTTTACCCATACATGTTTACAAGGATGTCTCAATAAAACTAGTGGCCTAAAGTCAAATTTTAATAAGATACATGAAATATATATATATATATATATATATATATATATATATATATATATATAGATATAGATATATATAGAATAATAATAATAATAATAATACCAATAATTTAGAGTTGTCTTTTTTGAACTTACATACTATTTATTTTTAGTGTGATATTAATTCGTAAAACACGTAAAGAGTTTAACTTCACACAGTAATATAACTATATTACTGTAAATGTAAGGATTAATTCTCATTAATAAGATTTTAATAATTTATTTTCTATACATTGCCTTGGATGTTTTTGCAACATTTTCATTTATTAATATGAAGATCTGAGTTTTTTAATTCAAATTTCTAAAATATTTAAGATAAAAAGTAGATAATTTTTCCTTCTTTATTTTTGTATAATTTTTGTACCTTTCTTTTACCATATTCAATATTGTTTTTAGTGAAATCAGAATTATAAAAGTTACTATTAAATATTTTTAGGGTCTCAATATATTGGGGGCCTGAAGCAAACATTATACTAGCCTCACATTTGAGCAACCTCTGGGTGTTTATAATGGAAAATAAGTTGCAGTTAAAATACTTGTTTTGAACAATGAATAGAGAAGGACTATTGTACAAGCTACATCACCCAAAGATTGCAAATTTAATCAGATCTTTCAACATACTGCTACAAGTTAAACCCAAATCTTTAAGTGGTAAAGGATTAATGAAAAATGAATTGAGCACTTTACATGAGAAGAAATCATTCATGGGAAAAAATTAATTTGAATATTGCATGGTGCTTTAGTATGTCTCTGGAGGCATTCTCAAAGAACACCTCTTAAAATTTAACATTATCAAAAAGGTTGCCATTTAATTTCATAATTCAACTAGTGTTAGATATTGCAAAAGAGGTTGAATTACCTTCATTGTAAGAAAATTGTTAACAGAGATGTAAAAAATACAAAGTTAGATATCAACAAGGAAGGCAAGTGAGAATAATTAACTTTAGAGTTTCTTGAGTTGAGGCTTCATGCCCTACTGATATGACTGTTGAAACTGGCACCGAAGGTCACATATTTTCTGAGGTTGGATCTGCCATATCATCATAAATGTGATAGCTTTGAAATTTGTTTGTAGGAGGTATACTCTTGCTCAATATCACATAGTAGACAAACTACTCATGTACCTTTTTCTTTATACAAAAGTCGAAGATCTAAAATACCAAGAACTTGCCCAAGTGTAATGAGCCTCCAATTTTTTTTGTGTTTTTGTGCCCTTTTTGATTCATCTTTTATGACCTTTTCTATAGCTTTCCCAAGTTATTTATGACTTGATGGGACCGACAGTTTAGTTACTGTGCAGTTTTTTGATTTCGTAGCCATTTTATTATTTTGGAGCTTTTGAAGTCGAAAAGATCATCTCGGGCTAAAACTTTAGATAAACAACCTCGAATGGAAATTATAATGATCTTGTTAGAACCATAATGTTGAATTTAGGCTGGGAGAATCCTAGGTTTGAGTCTTGAGTCTTATGACTTATTTTGAGCTATTGGATGGATTTTAGTTAAAATGGAACCTAGGGTACGGGACCTATTTTTTGTTGAAATAACCTCTGATGGAAATCTCAATGGTCCCATTGAGTCTAGAATGCTGAATTTTGTCGGGTAGCATAGTTCGTATGCATTTATGGGATTTCACACAAATTTTTAAGGCCTCTCTAGAGATTTTACAACTTAGCAAAGTTGCTAGTGCATCAGTACCTGGTGCAAACCAAAGTTAGCCGTTGCTTTCATGAGGATTTGGACCCAATTGCAATTGTTAGGTATTTTTTATCTTTTCATTTGCGAGGCATTGACCATGATTGCAACGTTCATGGAATCTTGACTTCTACATTTTCAAAGAAGAAGTCGACCTGGATGGTGTAGGATCCTTCTTTGCGATCGTGATGGATCGGTTGCATCACCATAGTCTAGTCCCAGTTAGCACCCGCATTCGCAATAGAGGTCCCATGATCGTAATAAAGGATCCCTGGCAGTATATAAGTGTTCCCCCTTCATTTTTCAACATAATTTGAAGTGTTAGAAATCCATTAGAGATTGTTTGATTTCAACCTCGTTTCCCTTATGTTAGTCTATGATTACACTTCAGGATTACACTTATCTGATTTAGTTCCTTGTGATGGGATTAAGAAGCCTTAGCCTCGGTTCGGGTAGGTGCTTTCTTTAGGTTGGGTTTTTAGGACTTATAGGAGGATTTACTGCCCTTTTTAAGATATGATGCTCAAAATATAGCCCTTTTGACCTAAATGATCATCTAATATCACCTTTAGGCTATTACTTGGGTATAGGTCGATGTAGTAATTATAATGAGATTAGTTAGATTTATTACCGTAAGTAGGGTAACATTTTACCTTAAACCCTATATTCTGACTTAATATTTGGAATTCGCCTCTCCTTAAAGAATTTGGCCGCCTATAATTGGAATTTATGATTAAATGGACTTGAGATGGGTTAATACTTTATGATATTACAACATCTTACGTACATAGTAGCTTCGATTTGAGTCCAACACCAAACATACCATTATAATCTATTTTTCTCAATTTGATTATGATATTTTCTATATTATCATTACCTATTAGTCCTGTTTTGAGTCCTACATATACCATATAGTTATTATCTACTAGCTCTAATTTAACTTTAGCCTTTGTTATCATTACTATTATTGATATGGAGTTTGGGCACCAATAAAGACCGATAGCATGGTGGTTATGACTGGCAAGAAAGTATAAGGTTTGTAAATAGTAAATTTTGGATTAACATACTTTCATTATACTTATATCGCATCCTTACTTTAGCATTATTATCACGACTCGAACCAGGGCCTGGCTCTGATGAATATCTCAAGTACCATGGGGATCAGAGCCACCACCTTTACCTAACTAAACCAACACAATGCCCTCAAATGTCCGATGAATTCTGAACATATAAAAGATAGCGCATAACAAAACTAATGATAATCCATAATATGTCTATACAAACCACCAGTGACCGGACAATCATCCGTCACCAAAATAATTAACTGAACCACCCAAGTCCAAAGTAATCCAACAAATCCATACGAAACTGAAATCAATAAAATATCGGGACATGCCCCCGACAGTAGCCAAAACAAAGTCTAAACAAGGTCTAAGACATATAAAATAAAGACCATGAAATGAACCCTTTTGAAGTATGGGAGCTCACCACTTCAATGTCAATTCACGAACAAACTCGATCACCTAATCACTGCGTAAGAAAAGTAGAAGAGGTTGAGGTACTTGCATCGCATGGGGCTACAACATCCAAAGACGGTTAGCGGTTAGAGCACTAACATGTAACTTTGGTATAGAGGAACCAAAATAATGCCATGATAACAGTTCCAAAACCAATACAACATTCAATACATAAGATCATGTGAAATATATATACATATATAATACCACAAGCTAGGGTAGGGAACAAGGCTTAACATGAACTTTGAAAACCTTAACCTAGGATGTGTAGCATAACCATCATCAAATAAGGCACCATGGGCTATATGGGCAAACTCTCCCCTAGCTAGAAGGGCCCCAATGTGTGTAGCCGCACGAACTAGAGAATATCCATTTCCATATATGCCTTTATTGGGGGACTCAAACCTCCTAGAATAGTCAAGGTGACTTAATCACCAATGTATACAATATGGAGGACTTGAACCTCCCATTCATGTATTCATTGGGGGGACTTGAACCTCCCGATCATACAGATACCCGCACCAGCTAGCATAGTGTCTAGTGTTAGTCCTTTGGACTCCACATTCACAGCTCGGCTATACATCCTATTTTAAAGCCCAATTAAAAAATTCATTACACATACAAAACCATTAATCAAATCATTTACCAAAGGCATCCCATTGTAATCTTTATACCAACCCTACTTGCAAGCGTACAACATGCCATAACCATTATTAATCAACTTGGGAATCAAACCTACTATCTAAACAAAAACATCAATTCAATTCAAAGTTTAGGGACTCGAAGCCATTTAGTATTTCAAATTAATTTATGGCCAATAAGGCCTTCATAAAACCATTTACCAATCATCAACACTCTCAGATCAATGCCTTAGTTCAAAACATAATTCAATATGTGACAAAATCATTCTCATTGACATTTTTCACAAATAGGTTGAGGGCATACCATTATCAAAACCAAAACCCATCAAATTTAGGGCTAAATATGACCCCTTAGTTAAACCACAATTCTCATGCGCTCACATGTGCAAAACCATTATTAAAAGATGCATAATCATAAATTAACTCATGAGAAGCAATACCAAAAATATTCATTCAACCCTCAACCTTGGTTTTCCAAACCACCATTAATAACCCATGAACAATGTTTTAAACATATGGTTTTAGTGAACTAACAATGAAGGAAGGGTTACAGGCCTGAGTTCTGAAGATTCCCTAAGAAAATTTGATCCTTAAGCCCTTAGATGACCATTTTGAAAAAACCCTAGCCTAATCTTTCTTTAGAGGTTTTAGAGAGAGTTTAGAGAGAGTTTGATCTTGTAAAGGGTATAATAAATGAACAAAAGGTGTTACAAGATATAGGGTCTCAAGGGCTTGGGGTAGGAAATTTCCAAAGTACCCCTAACTTAAAGCTGTAAAATCCCGCCTTTGGTTATGAGTTAAGCATTTGATTTGTCACCATAACTTATTCGTACCATCGAGTCATCACCAAGATAGAGAATTGGACACCACACACTATCCAACTTAAGACTTCCTAGTCCCACTCGTCACTAGACTATACGAATCGTATGGTGTAGTCTTGACTATCACAGAACACCAAGGGCTTAGACACTGGACAACATACAATTGGACCTTAACCACTCATCATATAAACATACGACTCATGAGGATTCTCTCATAACCTGGATAAAACTTAGCCAAAAACACACTGGTTAGCTTCTGACTAAGGTCACCTGACCCGTAACCAAATCATACAGCTTGTGGTGTGAGTCGTAGAAGGGCAGGGATCCTAAAGTTCAGGAAATTCGTGAAGGCCAAAGTCCAGGGCATTTTAGTCTCCCTTTTTAGGATCATTCATCCTCGAATGAAGGGTCAAGGCTACACAAGTACGATTGGACTCCATATATCTCTACTGTTACCTTTAACAAAAACAGATAACATAGGCATTAAGAATATATACATACCTTAAGTACAAATTTCCAGAACAGAGAATAGGAATGGATACTTGAACTTTATGTCCTCCTCGGCTTCCCAAGTAGCTTCCTCAAACTTTTGGTTCCTCCATAGAACCTTTACCAAAGCCATGCCCTTCGTCCGTATTTGACAAACTTTTTGATCCAAGATCCTCATTGGGACCTCCTCATAGGACAAGGAATCCAAAATACTCATGTTCTCCAAGGGAACGCCCAACGGTGGATCACCCATGCATTTATAACATGGACATATGGAATATCGGATGAATGGAACTCATGATAGAGGGAAAAGACAACTCATATGCAACAATACCAACCCTTCTCTAAACTAAGTATGGCCCATATATCGCAGACTGAGCTTTTCCTTCTTCCCAAACCGTATTACTTCCTTCATGGGAGACACCTTTATGATTACCCAATCTCCGACCTTAAATTCTAAGTCCCTTTTCCTTATGTCCAAATAGAACTTTTGGCGACTTTGGATGGTCTTAACACTATCCCGAATCACCTTCACCTTCTCCATAGCTTTGTGAACCAAATCTAGGACAAATATCTCTTCCTCACAACCTCACCCAATAGGAGATCGACACCTCCTACCATACAATGTCTAAGACGGGGCAATACCATTGTTAGAATGGTAACTACTATTATAGGAAAATTCAATGAGAGGCAAGTGGTCATACCAACTACCACCAAAATCAATTACACCCATTCGTAACATATCCAAGTTTGAATGGTTCTTTATGCTTGCCCATCTGTCTGTGGGTGAAAAATGGTGCTAAGGATCACTTTAGTCCCCAAAAAATGCTGGAAAGAGCACTAAAAATGTGATGAGAACTGATTACCACAATCTGAATGGATTGGCAGGTGCACCATGCAACTTTACAATATCTGAAGGATCAATTTCTCATATTCTTCGGTAGAATGGTTATCTTCACTGGCAAAAAATGAGCAGACTTAGTCATCCTATCCACGATGACTCAAATGGAGTCACACTAATTCTGCAACCATGGAGGACAGTAACGATATCCATGTTAATTACCTCCCACTTCCACATAGGTAGTTCAATTTCTCAAATTAGCCCACCAGGAATCATGTGCTCCACCTTCACTTACTGACACACCATACACTTATCCACAAAGTTGGCTATATCCCACTTCATATTATTCCACTAATAGATATCCTTGAGATTATGTTACATCTTTGTTGAACCGAGATGAACTGTATACCGTGATTCATGGGCCTCGACCTCACAACCCATTAACATTGAGAACACATAGCCTTCCTTGGTAGCTCAAGATGCTATCACCACTGATCTCGAATACCATCACTTTATGCTTACCCACATCATCCTTTATTTTTATCAAGAATGGGTATAATACCTATTTCTTCTTTATTTTCAAACAAAGAGATGATTGCGCCACCTTATGCACAAATATACCACTATCCTCAGAGTCCAAGAAATGAACTCCCAAGTTATCCAAATAGTAAATATCCTTCACTAATTCCTGCTTATCCCTTTTTACATTAGCTAGACTCTCCATGGATAAACTACTGAGAGTATCAACAACTACATTAGCTTTACATGGATAGTAGTGAAGACTTATATCATAATCCTTCAGCAACTCAAGCCACTTTCTTTACTTGAGATTAAGCTCTTTTTGAGTGAATACGTACTGCAGGCTCTTATGATCAGAAACGATATCAACATGGACTCCATATAGATAGTTACACCAAATTTTCAACACGAACACCAAAACCAAAATCTCCAAGTCTTGATTCTGATAATTTTTCTTATACACCTTCAACTGTCTAGAGGCATAAGCAACCACTTTACCATGCTATATCAAAACATAACCCAAACCAACTCGAGATGCATCAAAATAGATGATAAAACCCTTAGTGCCTTCAAGCAAAGTCAAGATCAGAGCCAAAGTCAACTTATCTTTCAGCTTGTCAAAACTACCCTCGCAAGCATCAAACCATAATAACTTCACCTTCTTTTGAGTCAACTTGGTTAATTGGTAGCAATAGAAGAGAAAATTTTCATAAACCTCCTATAATAACCATCTAAACCTAAAAAGCTCCAAATATTAATTGGAGTCGTGGGTCTAGGCCACTTCTTAACCACCGCAACCTTATGAGAATCCACCATAATCTCCTCACTAGACACAATATGACTAAAAAACGTGACACTGTTCAACCAAAATTAACATCTAGAGAACTCAGAAACATATGCTGATCTTTCAAGGTCTACAACACAATGCAGAGGTGATCAACATAATCCTCCTCACTCTTATAGTATAGCAAAATATCATCAATGTAGACAATCACAAACAAATCCAAAAACTAATGAAAAACCCTATTCATAAAATCCATAAATGTTGTTGGGGCATTAGTCAAACCAAAAGACCTGACCAAAAACTCAAAATGTCCATATCGGGTACGAAATGCTGTCTTAGGGATATCCACCTCCCTAATCTTTAACTGATGATACTCGTACCGAATATCAATCTTAGAGAAAAATTTGGCACCCTGAAACTATCAAAGAGATCATCAATTCTCAAAAGTGGATATTTATTCTTTATCATCACCTTGTTCAATTACTGATAATCAATACACATCCAAAGGAAACCATCTTTATTACTCATGAACAAGACAAGCACACCTCATGGGGACATACTAGGATAGATAAAACCTTTATCTAAAAGATCCTTTAGTTGCTCCTTCAGCTTTTTCAACTCAGTCGGAGCAATTCTATATGGGGGAATAGAAATAGGATGAGTGTCTGAAATAAGATCTATACCAAAATCATTCTCCCTATAGAGAGGAATACTTGGAAGGTCATTTGGGAAGACCTCAAAAAATTTATTCACCACCGGGACTGAATATAAAGAAAGACCCTCTGAGTTAGAATCTTCAACCCGGACTAGATGATAGAGACAATCTTTGAAGATTAATCTTCGACCTTTAAGATATGATATGAATATCCCATTAGGAGATAGGGAACCATCCCCCTACTAAATAACTGGCTCACTAAGGAATTTATAGATGACCTTACGGGTCCGATAATCTAGAGAAGCATAGAACGAGTGTAACCAATCCATCCCAATGTGATATTAAAATCAACCACGTCTAACTCAAAAAGATCCACCAAAGTTTCCCGACCACCCATAGATACCACACAACCCCTATAGACTTTCTTAGCAACCACAAAGTCGCCCATCGGGATAAAAATAGAATTTTTTTAAAAATACACTCAGGACAAAAACCAAACTGCTCAACCATAAATTGGGTCACATAAGAAAGAGTAGACCCCGAATTAAGTAAATAGTACGCATCACAAAAAAAGAGTTTCAACTACCTGTAACAATATTGGGAGATACCTCTGAATCCTTACGAGAAGCAAGAACATATAAGCAATTTTGACCAGTTCTATTACCCAAAGCAAAAGCAATACCCTTTGATGTAGAAGCTGATGAAGAGAAAACATGAACCTTATTAGCCCCAGAAGTAACCCTAGAAGGACAATCATGTTGCATATGGCCAATTTATCCATAATTAAAACACCAGTTTCTCTCCTTCTCACATTGGCCATGGTGTGTCTAGCCACAACATTTGCAAGGAGGGTATGATAGAGTAAAAAGAGCCACACTAGCCTGAGATTGGGCACCCTGTGCCCTGCACCCTCCATATGTCAAGAAAATAATTACCCAACAACTTTAAGTAAGGAGTATTAGCCATAGAGAAAAAACCAAAATTCCCCCACTTCTTCTTAGGCCCTTCTCCCATATCTACCACTTTACTACTGGCCTCAATCCTAATAAAAAGATCTAAATTTCTTACTCTGCCTCTCACCAGTCTCAGCCTATTTTTTCTTTTCTTTCTCAACTTGCTGTATATACATTAGAAGCTGAGAAATATCTATATTCTTATTCAATAAGGCAACCTTACTCTCTAAAATCAACTCACGGGATAACCTAAAAGTAAACTTACGCATTTGAGCTCCCATGCTAGACACTAACTTAGGATCATACCTAGACAACTGATGGAATTTCAAGGCATACTCCTTGACCGACATCCTACCTTATCTTAGATTCATAAATTTCTCTGCTTTTTCCTTCCTTAGCTTCGGAGGAAAAAAACAGTCCAAAAAGGCACTAGAAAAGACATCCTATAGTGCAGAGTCAATATTACCTCCCCTAGACTATTCCTACTCTTTATACCATTGGTACACCACATCCATCAATTGGCAGGCAAAAAACTCCACACCTTAAATATATGAAGCATGCATAATTCAGAAGTTCTTCTCCATCTCATCAATAAAAGCTTGAGGATCCTCCTAAACCTTAACACCAATAAAAGTTGGAGGACTCAACCTCATGAATTGGCCAACCCTTGTGGCCTTAGAATATGAAGTCCTATTCTAGGACTGAGAAGCTACTAGCTGAGCTAACATATGAATAAATCGATGAAACTCAACATTCATTATATTAGCCTGAGGAGTTTGAGGAGGGATAGAGGGAACCAATGGAAATCCAGGTGGTGAATCAAGAACTGGACCCTTAGACCAAGTTTGGACCCTATAAGTAGGATGTGTCCCATCGATAGTGTCCCCAAGTAGGACAGAAGAGTTTCCATGAGCTTCATATTGTCAGGGAGGCATCATCTGGAAGGCGAACAAATTGGAATTAGAGGAATTCAAGAAAGGGAGACATTCCTAAATATATCATAGCCTCTTCCTTATGAGTGTGGTGTGATGTACACCCATAAAAGAGACTATACTCGACATGGATTTATGGACTCCTAGTAGACCATGAACCTAGGCTCTGATGCCAACTTTGTCACAACCCAAACCAGGGCTTGGCCGTGATGTATTTTTCAAGTCCTACATAGACCAAAGATCATGCTTTTACCTAATCGAACCAACACAACACCCTTAAATATCATATGAATTCTTAATATATAACAAGATAGTACATAACTAGACTAATGATAATTCATAATATGTATATACCAACCACCAATAACTGAAAAACCATCCATTACCAAAATAATTAACCAAACCACCTAAGTCTACATTTATCTAGCAATGCCTTTACAAAATTGAAATTAATAAAATGTCACGACGCGCCCCTGATAGTATCCAAAATAAAGTATAAAAAAGTTCTAAAACATATAAAATAAGGACCATGAAATGAATCCTTCCAAAGTATGGAAGCTTACCACTCCAATGTCAACTCACAAACAAACTCAAGTATCTGATCACTACGTAGGATAAGTTAAATAGGTTCTAGTACCCGCATTGCGTGAGGATACAATGATTGAAGATGGTTAGTAGTTTGAGCGCTATTAGGTAACTCAGTAATAAAGGTACTAAATAATTCCATGATAATAGTTCCAAAACCAATACAACATTCAATGAATAATATCATGTGAAATACATATACATATATAATACCACACGCTGGGGTGGGAAACAAGGCTTAGCATGAATCTTAAAATCCTTAACTTGGGTTGTGTAGCATAACCATCATAAAATAAGGCACCCACAAGCTATATGAGCCCATCCCTTCCCTAGCTGGAAAGGCCCTAGTACGTGTAGCCACATGAACCAAAGAATATCCATATCCATATATGACTTTATGGGGGACTTGAACCTACCAAAATAATCAAGGTGACTTAACCACCAACGTATAAAATATGGGGGAATCAAAACTCCCATTCCTATATTCAATTGGGGAACTCAAACTTCTCGATCATACAAACACCCCACTGGCTAGCGCGATTTCTAGTGTTAGTCCTTCAGACTCTAATTTCATGGTTCAACTACACATCCCATTTTAACGGCCAATTAAAACATACATTACAAATAAACAACCATTAATCCTATTATTTACCTGAGGAATCCTGTTGGTATTGTCATACCAATCGCACTTGCAAGCATACAACATGCCATAACCATTATTAATCAACTTGGGACTCGAACCCATTATCTAAACAAAAACATCAATTTAATTCAATATTTAGGGACTCAAAATCATTTAGTATTTCAAATCAATTTATGGCCAACAAGGCCTTCATAAAACCATTTACCAATCATCAACACTCTTAGACCAATGCCTTAGTTCAAAACATAATTCAATATGTGACAAGATCATTCTCATTGTATTTTCACAAATAGGTTGAGAGCATACCATTATCAAAACAAAAACACATTAAAATTTAGGTCTAAACATAACCTCTTAGTTAAACCATAATTCCCATATGCTCATATGTGCAAAACCACTATTAAAACATGCATGATCATAAATTAAATCATGAGAAGCAATACCTAACAATATTCATTCAACCCTCTACCTTGGTTTTCAAAACAACCATAATGACTCATGAACAATATTTTAAATATATGCTTTTAGTGAACTAACAATGAAGTAAGAGTCACATACCTGAGATATGAAGATTTGTGGTGAAAATTTGACCCTTAAGCCCTTAGATGACCACTTTGAAAAAACCCTAGCCCAATCTTTCTTGAGAGGTTTGAGAGAGAGTTTAGAGAGAGTTTGATCTTGTAAAGGGTATAATAAATGACCAAAAAGTGTTTTAAGATGTGGGGTATTAATGGCTTGGGGTAGAAAATGTCCAAAGTACCTCTAACTTAAAGCTGTAAAATCGTGCCTTTGGTTACGAGTTAAGCCATTGACTCATCACTACAATTTATGACCTGTAACATTGAGTTATCACAAATAAAAAAAATTGGACACCACACACTGTCCAACTTATGACTTTCTATTCCTATTCATTACTAGAACATATGACTTGTATGGTCTAGCGTGACCATCACAGAACACCAAGGTCTTAGACACTAGACAACATGTGACTAGACCTTAACCACTCATTACATGAGCGTATGAATCATGATGAGTCTCTCATAACTAGGATATAACTTGGCCAATAACTCAATAGTTAACTATGACTAGGGTCACCTGACCTGTAACCGCACCATACGACTTGTGGTGTCAGTCATAAGAAGGACAAAGAGCCTAAAGCTTAAGAAATTTGCAAAATCAAAGTCCAGGGTGTTTCAATTATGCTTTGCTTATACTCACTGTACTTATGGAGTCTTGGATGGGTTTATTTCTCATTATGTATGTTTTTTTGGCTTAAGGAGGTCCAGTTAGGTTATAACTAGGATTTTATTATTGTTTTTGAGTTAGAGCATTTACCTAGCATAGCCTATTACCTCCATTTATGTCCCTTAATTATTGGTTTTATATGATATACTCGAACTTTATTTATTCTTCTACTGTTGAGCTCAATCGACCTATGATGTCTACTAAGTACCCATGATTTTGGTACTCATACTGCTCATCTACATATTTGTCTTGATATAGATCTGAGTATAAGTCACTTCCATTAATGTCATCCTCAAGTTCTTGTACTCTTTTCCCTCTTGTACAACATGATTATATATATATATATATATAGTAATGACCCTCCAAGTTATTTTCTTTATTTTCTCTTATATTTACTACTTGGAGCTTTCCTATAGCCATGCCCCAAGTTATTTATGACTTGGATGAATAGACAGTTTGGTTATTGGATAGTTCGTTTATTTTTAGAGGCAATTCCCTATTTTAAAGTCTTTGCTAGTTCAAATTGGCTACCGAGCAAAAACTTTAGTCAAACGACCTCATATGCCAATTCTGATTGTTCTAACATCTCCAGAACATCAATTTTAGGCTACGTGTACCTGGATAAGCCTAGAAGGTATCACTTAAGCAATGCCTTATTCACTTAAGTGATTGTTTCTTAAGTGGACAAAGGTCGCCTAAGAAACATTATGTAGTGGAGTTCTGTATTGCTAAAGCAACACTACATTGCTTAAGTGATGACTGCTTAAGCGACTCAGTTTCTGCTTAAGTGGTACACAAATATCTGGGAAAGGTATAAAAATCCCACTCAGCCCGATTTTCCATTTTCACCCATTCTCAACTATTTAGAACCCTAAAGAGTGTAGTAATTTGCGAGAAGTATTAGTGGGTGTTTTTGGAGTGTTTGTTGTCTCAATTATCACTTTTTTTCTTCAAATTCTTGGTAAGTTTAACCAATTTCTATATCTAATTTCTCATGATTTCTATAAAATCCCTAAAATATTGGTGGGTTTATTATAGGATCATTTGAGCTCAGAATTTTCCTATTCTTGAGGATAAATATTTCTATAGCATAGAGGAATATTTTGATGATTTCAAAAGTGAGATTTTCCAAATAGGCCCTACATAGAGTTTTTATGTATTCTTAGACCTAAAGCACAATAGTGAAATGTGGGTATAATTGTTATCATTTTGATAAGTAAATTGTGATTCTGATATCATGGCTTCTTGCGGAAGCTCTGAGAAGGGGAAATCAATAGTTTACCAAATTTTTCAGCTTTTTTTTCGGTGTCCAGGTAGGCTAGGTTTACCTTTGAAGTATAGTTATGATATTATGCTAGATATGGGATGAGATTTAAGCATTGGAAGTATGATTTGTATGATTAGTCTTATTTGGACGGTTTAGGTTATCTTAGAACCGTAATTATGGTGGAATTAACTTAGTTGCTCATGTTTTACATGGAATTGACTTATTTTTTAATGTGTTAGGAGGAATTAGTATCTTAGGGATATTTATGGCTTATTTAACATCTAGAAGTGAATTTACATACCTTATCCTAGTTTGGGGTAACATTTGTCTAAAATGGATTTCGAGGATTAGAAGTATGCCCTTTCAGGCCACCTTAGGCCAAGACATATGTTAGATTTTGTGAACTTATATATGTATGTTATTAATGATTATTTTAGGACTTTAAGGCGATTGAACATTTATTGATTATGCTAGTTTGGTATTGGGAATTGGTGCTAATTCCAAATAAAACTCGATGGTTTATAGATATAATCATTGGTGTGGTATATAGATATGGTTGTTGGTATGGTTTATTGGTATAGTGTTAATATATTTTTGTAGATATGGTTATTGGTATGGTGTTTAGATATGATTTTTGATATGGCATATTGGTATGGTTTATTGATATAGTTTATTGATATTGGCTATTGAAATAGTTTATTAATATGGTTTATTGATATGAGTTTCAATTTAAGTCTAGCAAATAATGTTACGATGTTGATACTATTGAGGATGTTATGATAATGATAATGATAATATGAGTTTTGTCTTGAGTCCGACATTAGGAGTTCGGTATTATATGATATGGTTTGGATGGCTTAATAGTCATAGATGATATCCAGTAAAGTTATGGACCTTTGGTTAATTAATTCCCTTTGATTGTATCCTCCAGGATTATAGGGGCCTACATTGAGTTATTTACTTTTTTTGCACTTCCTGGCTTATGAGGGCTAGTTTTATAGTATTACTTATGATTTCTTTTATATTATGTCTGTCTCGATTATTTATATATAGTGTTGCAGCTTATTTATAGGTTTTACTTTTACCTTGGCTTAACTTATTTTATCTCGTATCTTATCATATTTATATCATGATTTAGATCAGTTGGCCAATGATGCTTACTGAGTACCCATGGTTTTGGTACTCATACTATACTTGTATACCAATTTGGTGCAGATTAAAGTACTAGTATTCGCAACTAACATGATGATTGTGCCAAGTTAAATTTTGGAGATCGGGTGAGCCCTCAGAGTCAGAGTTTCCTCTTTTTCCTTCTATTATCTATGTCTACAACAACAACAACAACATACCCAATGTATTCCCACAAAGTGAGGTCCACAGAGAGTAAAATGTACGTAATCTATACCACAACCTCCAAAGAGGTAGAGAGGCTATTTTTGATAGACCCCCCAGCTAAAGAATAAGAATAGTATACCACGGCCGTAATAAAACATGTGACATGGTGGATAACTTAAACAGAAATCAGAGATAAGAAATAATAACAATAAATATCAAAGAATTTTGAAATAAGAGAAAATATGAGCAATACACAATAAATATAAGAAAACAGATGCTCACCTAGTATTGACATACACTCACAATACCTAAGACACCCACCACACCCAAACTCTCCTAACCCTTAGCTACAACCCACACACTCACACTAGCCTTCCACCCTAATCCGCAACCTCCACACCTTTCTATCTAGGGTCGTGTCCTCAGTAAGCTAAAGCTGCTCCATGTCATGCCTAATCACCTCCTTCCATTATTTCTTTGGCATACCTCTACTCCTCCTGAATCTATCCAAAACTAGCCTCTCACACCTCTGAACAGGGACATCCGTGCTCCTCCTCATCACATGTCCAAACCATCTCAACCTCCATTCTCACATCTTGTCCTCCACCGAAGCTACTCCCACCTTCTCTTGGATAATCTCATTCCTAACTTTATCTCCTATAGTAAGACCACATATCCAATGGAACATTCTTATTTTTACCACTTTCAATCTTTAGATATGGGATTTCTTGACTATCCAACACTCCACTCCATACTGCCTGGTCGGATGGACTGCGACTCTATAGAATCTATTATCTATGTCTAGTCTTTTATTTTCAAAGATAGATTGTATTTGACTATTTTAGTACTTATGATCCATTATTAATAGCTCTTGTACCAACACTACTAGGTCATGGAATGGTTGTTGATGCTCTATCTATCTATTTGACTATTATGACTATCTTATTAATATTATAAGTCATTAATTGTTGATTTTTAGCTTTTATTCTATTTTTACCAAGTTAGACCATTTCTTATAGCTTCAGGCTGTGGTTTGGATGACCTACTGGCGAGATAAAGTAAGTTTGATCATGACTCATAAATCTGGCCATGACAAATTGGTATTAGAACCTAGGTTCAGCAGTATTATTGGTACAAAAGCTAGTGTCTAGTAGAGTCTCATGAATCAGAATGATAATGTCTGTTCTTATGTTTAGGAGGTTATAGGACATTCTTAGGAGTTCTTCACTCCCTTTACTCATATCATGCTAAGTGTATGAGTTGGTTTCTAAAAGATTACTTTGGTTTTACTCTTTCACAGATGGTTAGGACATTTGCTACCACTAGATGAGATGAGGGCCCTGATATAGAGTTCTTGGACAACCTAGGGATATATACCCAAATAGGGGCCAGGATAAAGGGTCTTCGTAAGACCCTATACATGCTCTCAAGCTAGAGATTCTTCTGCCCTAACTAGCCATGGGCTAGGGACCAGCCTAGGGTCCATCAGGGATTTTTTTCCTTCACTACTCAGGGATGCTTTAGTTAAGATTTTGGGATTAGTTGGTGGTTCACCACCTAATGGTCTAAAGTCTATGGATCAGAGTAATTTTAAGGTAGGGGTATATCCTATAACTGCTGCTCCTAGAGTTTAGGTTTCTCCTGCACCAACGATTGCCCAATCAATACTTACTCAGCTGGTAGTTTCCCAGCCTGCTATATCTACAGAGGGGTAGAATAAATTAGGTAGATTTTGGTGTACCACACGAGGATATGTATGAATTTTTTATTGCTTGTGAAGATAGGCTCTGTAATTTGGGCCTAGTTGAGAATCGAGGCATGGATTACACTACCTTTTAGTTAGACTTAGAAGCTCAATACTGGTGGAGAGGTCATCTTGATTCTAGGCTAGTTGGATCTCCCCGTTTGACCTGGACTCAATTTTTTGAGATTCTCTTGGAGAAGTATATGCCTCACACCCTTAGGGATCATTTGAGAGATCAATTCTCTAGATTATAGTTGGTCTCATGACTGTTATAAAGTATGTGGCTCAATTCTATGAGTTATCTAGGAATGCTACTTCAATTCTGATTATTGAGTATGAGAGGGCTTATTTTTTTGTTCAGGGAGTGAGACTTCCTCTTTGCATGTCTACACTAATTTTAGTTACTTCAAGTAGGTCTTTTGTTGTGGATTTTAATCATGCTCAGGTTATGAAGGAGATGTATCACGAGGTCCAAAGGGGATGCGATAAGACACCATGATATTAGGGTAGTTTCAGTAGGATCCATAGTGGATCACAGTTTAGAGAAAGTGGTTCTCAAAATAGGTGTCATCCGTGTTAACCATATCAGGATTATAGTTAGTATAATAGGACTGTTCGGGATAAAATTTAGATTACCAATAGAGGCTAGTCTAGTTTCAGTGATTGTCCTGGACAGGGTAGTGGTCTATCTTTAAGGGGATCATTTTCTGGTTATTCTAATCATAGTGGTTATTTTGGGTTAGCTAGATTTTCTTATTTTAGTACAACACTTGTGACATGTTATGGTTGTGTGTTTTTTTAATATCTCGAGAGAGTGACCCAGCTATAGAGCGATAGTTTTTTAGTTTAGAGTGTTACATCCATTTAAGTAGTCTTACCCCCAGCTAGAGGTGGGATGTATGGTCGTAGGGGTTTTCCTTAAGGTGTTCATATAGGTTCTCAAGCAGGTAGGATAGAAGGTTGGTTAGTAGCCAAGCCAAGTAGCAGGTATGGTCAATTATATATTGTACCTGATAGACATGAGGCTGAGTCTTTTAGTGATTTTATAATAGGTATAATCTTGGTGTACTACAATTGGTTTTTGTCTTATTAATCTGGGACCGCTTATTCTTATGTATCTGCTTATTACACCCTACGATTAGGGTTATCTTGGGATTCATTACCTATATAATTATGTGTATCTACTCTCATAGTTGATTCTTTAGTAGTGGATCAAGTTTATAAATCATGTGTTATGACTATTTAAGAGATCGATACTCAAGCTGATATTATTATGTTTGATATGGTGGTTTTTGATTTAATTCTGGGCATGGACTGGTTAGCCCATAATCATGTGGCCTTGGATTATTTTGCCAAGGCCATTGCCTTAGCCATGCCCGGCGTACCCCTAGTTGTATGGCAGGGAGCTATTACCTATGAGCCAAAGGATTTCTTATATTTTGTCTAGGAAACTTATATCAAGGTGTTGCAAATCTTATCTCACTTATTTATGTAATGTTAGTATGGAGAGTCCATCGGTTGAATCTATTTCTATAGTTAGTGAGTTTTCTGATGTTTTTCCTACCGATCTACTTGGTCTTTCTCTGGAGCATGATGTAGATTTTATTATTGATCTTGAACTAGGAATCGACCTATTTTTATAGCAGCTTACCATATGGCTCTTAACAAGATGAATTATCATCTTTAGGATCTTCTTGATATGGGTTTTATTAGATGAGGATGTCTTTTTTAGGAGGTCCTATATTGTTCAGGAAGAAGGATAGTTCCATCATTTGTGTATTGATTATAGGGAACTTAATAAGGTAATGGTGAAGAACCTATATCCTATGCATTAGATTGATGATTTGTTTAACCAACTTTAGGGATGATCTATATTTACTAAGATTTATTTGAGCTCTGGTTACCATCAATTGAGGATTTAGGCTGAGGATATCCCAAAGATAACCTTTAGGGCCCGATATGGTCATCATGAATTCATAATGATGTCTTTTAGGTTGGCTAGCACCCCAACCATAGTTTTGGATTTGATGAACCATATATTCAGGGCTTACTTAGATTTTTTTGTGGTTGTGTTCAGCAACAACATAATTGTGTATTTGAGGAGTAGAGACGAGCATATGTAATATTTGAGGATTATGCTCCAAACATGAATTTTGGCTTGAGTCGGTGACATTCCTTGGGCATATGGTGTTTAAAACTGGGATTATGGTAGACACGGTGAAGATTGAGGCTATTCGTAATTAAGCCATACCTATATTTTTGACTAAGGTTTATAGCTTCATTGGTTTGGATAGTTACTATTGGCGGTTTGTTGAGAATTTTACTACTATTGCAGTGCCGATGACCAGATTGACTCGAAAAGAGGTTCCTTTCTGATGGTTCGAAGAGTGTGAGTCAAGCTTTGGAAAGCTCGAGGGATTTATCACTTTTGCACCTATGTTGGATCTTCCTATTGAGGGTGAGGGTTTCACTATGTATTGTCATTCTTTTGGTGTTGGTTTGGATTACGTGTTAATGCATCAAGGTCGAGTTATTACTTATGCATCAAGGCAATTCAAGGTAAACAAGAAAAACTACCCCACTCATAATTTGGAGTTCGCAGTGGCAGTTTTCATGCTTAAGATTTAGAGATATTATCTTTATAGCATTTATTATGATATCTTCATGGATCATCGTAGTCTTCAATATCTTATAACCCAGAGAGAGCTTAAATCTTGATTGCATTGATAGATGGAGCTTCTTTAGGATTATGACATCTCTATTTTGTATAATTTGAGCAAGGTGAATATGGTAGCAGATGCCTTGAGTAAAAAGGTAGTGAGTATTGGTATCTTGTCTTGTATTTAAATTTCTCAATGGCTGATGGCATAGGATTTTAAGTCTTATCCAACTTGATAATGCTACTTAATTCAGACCCTAGGAGGATTCTTGCTAGTGTTTAGCCAAGGTCTTCGCTATTTAAGAATATTCAGAATAGTTAGTATGAGGATATAAAACTTTGCATCATTCATGATTCGGTGTCTAGCGGTAAGTCCAAGAGGGATACCATAGATTTGTAGGGTGTTTTAAGATTTGATAGCCATATTTGTGTTCGAGGGTTGTTGACTTAATTCAATCAATTCTATGTGAGGATCAGAACTCTAGATATTTAATTCACTCAGGCACAACTAAGATGTATAGAGATTTAAGACAACTTTATTGGTGGAGTGGTATGAAAAGAGATATGGCAGACTTTGTATCTCATTTCCCATGTTGTTAGCAGGTGAAGGCTGAGCATTAGAGGCCTAGTATATTAATTTTGAGATTACCCA
Organism: Capsicum annuum; assembly: GCF_002878395.1. NCBI lineage: Eukaryota > Viridiplantae > Streptophyta > Magnoliopsida > Solanales > Solanaceae > Capsicum > Capsicum annuum. The sequence continues at coordinate 92,176,525 of NC_061118.1, read as the reverse complement.
TTCCTGAGTTAAAGTAGGAGAGGATTACATGGACTTTGTTAGTGGTTTTCCTCATACCTCTCATGGTTCCGTGGTATTTGGGTCATTTTGGATTGGTTGACCAAGTTGGCACACTTTATTCCTATTCAGATGTCCTTTATACTGAGAGGTTAAATCGTATTTATGTTTATGAGAAAGTCCGTTTGCATGGTGTGCATATATCTATCTAGATTTTGGATAGATTTTTAGGAGGAGTTGGGTACTCAGGTGGTTCTTTGTATAATGTTTATTCTCAGACTAATGGGCAGGTAGAGCGGACTATTTTGGTTCTAGAGAATATGCTTCGAGCATGTGTTATGGATTTTGGAGGTCAGTGGGAGAAACACTTAGCATTGGTAGAATTTAAGTATAATAATAACTACCATTCGAGTATTGAGATAAAGATTTTTGGGGCTTTGTATGGTAGGAAATGTCATTCTCTGATTAATTGGTTTGAGACCTCCGAGATTAGAACCTCTGGTACTGACTTGCTTAGGAGTCGTTGTAGACTTCATACCATAAGATTTGAAGTTGGTGACTGAGTATTCCTTTGAGTATGGCCTATGAAGGGTGTGATGAGGTTTGGGAGGAAAGGGAATCTCAACCCTAGATATATTGGACCCTTTGAGATTCTTCACACTGGTGGCTTATGAGTTAGCCTTACCCCTAGATTTTCTATTGTTCCTCTAATTTTCCATGTTTATATGTTATGGTGGTACATTTTTGACCCATCTCATATGCTTAGATAGATTCAGTTAAGTTGGATGAGTGGTTGACCATTGTGGAGGAGCCTGTGCTCTTATTGGCTAGTGATGTCAGACGGTTGCGCACTCAAGAGATTCCAATGGATAAGGTTTAATGAAGGAGCCACCTAATAGAGGAGGCTACTTGGGAGATTGAGAGAGAGATATAGACCCAGTATCATCACCTGTTCGAGGCTTTATGTACATCACAAACCTTCACTTTCATGGATAAAAATTCTTTTAGTAGTGAATATTGTAATGACCCTCCAAGTCATTTTCTGTATTTCCACTTATTTTTGCCATTTAGAGCTTTTCTTATAATCACCTAATTCTTGGTATTTTGTGTAATGTATGTGATTCTATATGATTTGACCATTTTACGCCAATACGTTATTGCATTTGACCTAATTCTTGTAATTACCATTATCTCTCCTTTCATCATAAGTAGATAAATTTCATTATCTTGGGATTATGTTGAACTAAGGTGCAATTAGTTGTGGGTTGCGATGTATTAGTGTATATGCTAGTTGGTTGAGGATGGGTTCTACTATTGTTTAGTTAAATTTGTTGGTATTTGTTTGTGAAAACTCCAAATACTCAAAATGCGTTTGTGGGTGAAAACCCCAAACTCTTGAAATCTCAAACCATCCTTGAAAGAGGGGTGTGGGTGAACTTTTGGAACCCACATCATCCTTGAAAGAGGGATGTAGGAACCAAGTCAATATTAGACAACGGGTTTAGTTTGCTAATTCTCTTTATCTTACAGATAAGAGTGATTATGAAGTTGACTATATATTGTATATTTTCCTAGACCTAGGGATACCTAATTTAGGTAATAGGTGATTATAATTAACACACTTGTTAGGTATCCAAAAGGTTCAATACGCTAAATTCTTAAGGCTTTGTTACCAAGCTAGCCTCAAGAACCCTAGACCTAGCCTACCATATTGTTAACAACTAGTATATACACCAAATCTACAGATACCCATATCTAATTAGCCCTTAGGTAGACATAATATGAAGATTCTCTTTATATCAAAGTTAAATTACTATTGTTATGTAGTTTATGGAATTGAGTTACTATTGACACACACACTCACCCAAAACCAAACCCCCCATTTTAAATCATGCTTTTTATTTTATTTGCACTTTAGGTGTTTTCTTAGTGAGTGTTAAGATCCATAAGACTAGCATTTTACTTTTCACTCCTTGTGGATTCACCCTCATCAAGAGTTGAGATATTGACAACGATCGTCCTCTACCAAATTACATGGTATAGGTGAACGTTATCAAAATGGTGTCGTTATTGGGGAGTGAAATTTAATTTTCACTTATGTGGTATTGATTCTTACTTAGGGAATACCGTAGTGGTGTATATTTATTTTTATTGTTAGTTTTGTTTCCTTCTAGGTGATCTCCGTTGCGTAAATGGGACTATGAGTGACAATGCTAGTCAAGCTGGGTCTTTCGATGGCCCTCTTGATGACGAGGATAAACTCAATGACGTTGGTCTATCAAGTGCTATCCATATCTTACCTAATCATGGGAACAGTGTCTTTCATGTCATAAGCGTCATGTTGCATATACTACAAATGAAGGGACTTTTTGGGGGATAAGCTTATGAGGACCCCAATTTGCATTTGAAGAACTTCATCAAAGTGTGTGCACCTTTTCATATTGCACACATAACCCAAGAGTCTATCCGGTTTCATATTTTCTTATTTTCTCTAATGGGAGAGGCGATATTATGGCTTCTATTCTTCCAGCCAGGTCTATCACTTCATAGGATGAACTCACCACGACCTTCCTTGATCGGTATTTCCATCATCCAAAATGTTCCAATTGAGGGATGAGATCATCAAATTTAGAAAATTGAATGGATATCCTTTGTATGAAGTGTTGGAATGATTCAACAAAAAACTAATGTAATGTCCAAGAGGTCCCAAAGAAGATGCTTCTCCAAATCTTCTACCGATCTCTCGATTCGCTCAATAAAACCGTGGTAGACAATGCGGCAGGGGATCTCTTGTGAAGTTAACTTATCATGCGGCTTCCCAAGTAAGAAATATTTCAAACTGTGTAGAATTTCTCTAGTATTGACTTTTTATCATGTGTGAAATTGAATTGGCTTTCCAATGATACCAATTTCGCAAAAATCCAATGTCGGGGTAAAAAGTTATGGATGTTTCACAGAGTGCTGTCTGAACTGCCTAGGTGCGATGAGCTGGCCGACGGACCGTTGAGCTAGCGAAGGACCATCGCCCATAGCCATCGACATGAGGAATTAGTCCCTTTCATTAGCCTAGTACAACAGTCAAGACCGACGGGCCGTCGCCCCAGGCCATCACGGCGAGGCAGTAAGTCCCAGTTCAGGTCCAGGTGCGACGATCAGTCCGACGGACCATCGGTCCCAAGATGGATTGTTGCACATCACCATCGCATGTCCCGTTCAGTGATTTTTAGTCATTTTAGAAAGGGATTTTTGGTCTTTTTCCTTCTTTTTTAACACCTATTTATATCAGATCAATGCTCCCAACTTTATTATTCATCTATAACATCAAAATCTAGGGTTTCTTTCAAAATCATAAACCCAAGAACAAGATCAAAATCCTTCTTCAAGAAAACTCAAGAAAATAAGAATCTCTCCTAGAACCTTCAAGAAAGAGTCTCCTAAGGTATGTTAGATGTTGATTTTTGGGTTCTTTCCACCCAAGAAGTTCAAGAATTCATTGTAAAATTTCAAAGTGTATGTATTTATAAGATTTCATGATTTATGTGTATTGAAGTTCATGATTATGTGTTGTTGGGTTTTAATTCATGATTTAGATTTCAGGTATTAAGAATTGATTCTAGCATGTGATTAATTGTGTGATATTCATGATAAACTCTCTTCAAGTTGCATGTTGGTTGATGAAATTATGATACTTGGCTATAGTATTTGTTGTATACTTAAAGAATGCTCCCCACATGTTTGACAAAATGCTTATGTCAAGGAAATAGAGTCAATATAGCATGTTGATAAGAAATCCCCAAATTGTGTATAAATTTATGTATGCCTAGTGTTTATTGAAATGCTTTAATGATTGTAATGGTCAATGAAAGTCCATTGTCATGGTTATTCAAGAATGATTATGTTTAACTTTTATGTTATTGAGTCCTGGGGGTATTTATTCCCGACAAAATAGCTACAAGTCTAGAGCCAGTGTTAGTTTCAAGATACTCTCAATCGAGCCATGATCAGTAGAATTCAAACAGTTATAGAACTTAAGAAAATTCAGTGATCTCAGTATAAATGCAATCCAGTCTCAATATCAGTTTAATCCGACTTAGTATCCAATTCTGACTTAATAGTATTCAAAAGTAATTAGTATTCACTAGTACTAAGTAGTATTCATCATTTAGCCAAGACTTCAGTGAGACTCAGTAGGTTAACAAGAATTCAATAGCATTTAGCTAGATAGTAGAATCAAAGTGGCATTCTGTCAGATAATATAATCAAGTGAACTCAGTTAAATCAGTTAAGAAATATGAATAGTAATAGATTCAGCTTAGTGTAAGTTCAGTTAAGAACCAGTATAGAGTCCTTCAGTTGGGAGTAAAAACTAGTACCGAGCGAGTGCAGGGATGATGGCTTCTTCGTAAGAGAGGTAGAGTCGTTAGTAACAGTCCTTGAACTCTAGAACTGCATAGCCAGTGCAGGACCAGGACTCACCCATTAGATTAAGGTTTGACTGTCATACTGCCTTAGGCTTAACTTCCTATTCAGGGACACCCATTAGAGAGGCTTGACCATAGTAGAGGTCATTACCTGTGGTATGGTATTGACACCCTTCTAGTTGGGGTTAAAGGTTGGACCCCACTAGATCAGATTCAAGGGATGTTGGTTAAGTGAGAACTCCTACAGTTGTAGTTTCAGTATCTGTCTTCAGAGTAGAACTCAAAAATTAGGACTATCAGATACAGTCACCCATATTAGTAAAGAACTTAGATAGTTCCATAGATTCATGGACCATCGCTAGATAGGCTTGGTTTCACATAAAGTTAATTAGTATTAGTACTATTAGATCCAGAGATCACCCATTAGATAGGCCTGATCTCAAACTCAGTCACTAATTTCTACTATAAAAAGGTTCAGATATCTTCCGCTAGATAGATCTGATCTTAGTTACAATCATTTCTTATCATTATTAGTAGATTCAGAGATCATCCAATAGAGAGGTTTGATCTCAAATTAAGTCAGTCGATAGTAGAAAGCTCAAAAATCAGTTATTGATATGATTAGATTAAATTATTTTATATTCCAGAGTTAGTAAGCTCAGATATCAGTATTAGTAAACCCAGTCATCAGTAAGTCAATATTTAGAAACCAGTATTCAAAGTTCATATTCGGTGTTACTGCGATTCTAGTTTTGGTGTGTGCGTTCATGCATACATCCCCATTCAGTATTCTTATGGTATTTAGTTAAGTAATGTTCATACATAAGCCTTTGCATTTAGCCTTACCTCATCTAGCATATCAGTACTTTTAAAGTACTGACATATAATTTCCTGTTCTATGATGTCTTATACCATAGGTTCAGACGTACGGGATCCAGAGCTCCCATAGCAGTCTAGACTCAGTCAGCAGCAGTAGGCATAGCAGTGAGTCCTCTTTGTTCGAGGATGATCCGTATTTTACTATTGCATTAGATTCAATTTATATTCAGTAGATGGAGTTAGTTGGGGACATGTCCCATCAACTCCATAGTTCAAATAGTTTAGAGGCTTTTCGGACAGATGTATTAGTATTCTATTACCAGTTTTGAGTATTTTAGACATTTTGAACCTTATGGCAAGTTTCCGTCAGTTTTTCATATTTATTACCTATATTATGCAGTGCTCAGGTACAAGATATCAGAAGAGGATTAGCTTGTGGTCTTTCAGGGTCATGATCACCATGTGGCATTCTAGTTATAGAAATCAGGGCGTTACAAACTTGGTATCAGAGCCTAAGGTTGAATAGTTCCCTAGAAGTCTGAAAAGCCGCATCGAGTAGAGTTTTGTGAATGGGTGTGTTGCGCGCCACACTTATGTATAGGAGGCTATATGATGTTTTAGAAATAGTTTCCCTTATTTCAGTATTCACATCATGTGAGTGAGAATTAGCTCGAGTTGAACTCTTAGTCTAATCGATTTCCTCCTTTCATTTACAAAATATGCCTCTTCGCAGAGATAATGCCCGTAGGGTTGATAACCAGCCACCTCAACCCGTAGATCCTCCAAATGAGAATGTGTCACTTGAAGAGTTCTAGGTAGCTTTTCAGGTGCTAGCCCAAGATGTGATGACTACTGTTCAGGGAATCATCAGGCTGCAGCCACACCTCAGCAAGATGGGGATTCAGCTGTAGCCAGGATTAGAAATTTCATGAAAATAAAACCGCCAATATTTTTTAGGTCAGTAGCATATGAGGACCCACAAATTTATCTTGAGGAGGTAAAGAAGATCACCTAGATTATGTATATTTATGAGGAGGAGAGTGTAGAGTTAGCATCCTATAGGCTGAAAGATATTGCTTGTGATAGGGTAGTGATGTGGAAGAAGAGTAGAGGGGAGGATGCAGCTCCTACGACTCGGCGAGTATTTCAGGATGCCGTCTTAGATAAGATTTTCCCATTATAGATGAGGAAAGCTAAGGTGGAAGAGTTCATGAGCCTGAGGCAAGGCTCCATGACAGTAAAGGAGTATTGTCTTAAGTTCAATCAATTAGCTAAGTGTGCTCCTAACTTGATAGTTGACCCTAGAGCTAGCATGAGTAAATTTGTGATTGGTGTATCCGGGTTAGTGTTGAAGGAGTGTAGAAATGCTATGCTCAATAGAGACATGGATCTTGCTAGGTTAATGATGGATGCTCAGCAGATAGAGGCAAATAAATCTAAGGAGAGAGAGAGAGATCAAATAAGAGATCCAGACAGGTAGTTATAGATTTTCTCAGGTCGGGTCGCGGGGTGGTAGTCGTTCTCAGCATAGCCAGAAATTTTTAGTCATAGGTCCATCCTTAGCTAATGTACCCGTACCAAGGTTCGGGGATGTCAGTCTTGATGGGGCGCCGAGCTCCAAAACCCAGGGTAGTGCCAATAGTGTTCGTACCTATCCGCTTTGTGGAGAGTGTGGAAAGAATCACCTAGGTGTGTGTAGAGAAAATAGTTAGGTATGTTTTAGATATGGTAATCTAGGCCACAGAATGTGGGTGTGTAGAGTGCTAGCTCAGAAGGTTAGAGATTCACGTTAGCAGGGCACCACTCCTAGTAACACTAGTGGTCAGCATCAGAACTGACTCTATGCACTTCAGACTCGCTATGACTAGGAAAGTTCCCCTAACATGGATTCGGGTACGTTATAAGTACTTTATATTCATTATATGCATTGTTAGATCCCTTGCTTCCATTTGAGAAAATGTTTTAGCATGAGTCAGTACGCCAGCAAGTCAGTTTAGCAGTTCGACAGTCAGATTCGTATAGTTTGTTTTCTCATTTTTTAATCTATTCATTTTATCCAAAATCTCAAGGGATGCAACTATTCCAAAATAGAAAGTCCTATTACTTTCTAGTATAAGTTCAGTTCATGATTCATGCATTAGTTTTAGCTCTCCGAGGTTAAGTTATGATCCAGTTCGTAGATTCCTTGTGCATCGCCTCAGTATTTTGGCGAAGTAAGCATTCTTAGAGGGACATAGTATCCCAAGGGGGAGATACCCTATAACTCCCCAATGTTTTCCATTCCTTAAACCCATTCAGTTTCATGGTCAGATCCTCATTACAAAGTTAGTATCAGCTATTATTGCATAGTCAGTCATGCTTTCAAGAGTCAATTCAGTCAGACATTCATGCATTACATATGCATGTTCAGTAGAAGAAGCTTAGCTTATCATAAATTTCAGAAAGTCTTTCATAAAAATAACTCAGTTAGATATCCATGCATAAGATATTCATGTGATGTATGCGCAATTGCGAACACATTTAAGGCCTTTAACCTAGAATAATTGCAAAGTCTTAAGCAACTTTTGTTGTTTTTTGATTATTTTTATTGCTTTAATGCAGATACTAGTGATCGGGGAGGAACCCAAAGAAAATAAAAATAAATCAGCTGAAATTTGGTGTAAATGAGCTAAAGTGTAGCTGACGCGATTTCTAAAGTGCTGTCAGACATATGACGGGCTGTCGAAGTAGCCGTCAAGCTTAGATAGAACTTGAGGAGTTGAGATAAAATGTGATGATGTTTTGCCATCGCCGTCAAACATGGGATAGGCTGTCAAAGTGGCTGTCAACCTGAGGTAGATTATGCTAATTTCCAGTAAGGATGTGATGACATTTTTCATGGGCCGTCACATATTTGACACGCCGTCAGAAAAATCAGAAGATAGTAATTCACTAGAAACTTTGACGACGTCCTGCACACACCGTCAGACGTATGACATGCCGTCAATAATGCCGTCACCTGTTCCAAAGAAAATCATAAATTTTAATTTTATTTCCTTATTTAGGGTTGACTATTTAAAGACCCGTAGGGGGGATCAGACAATTAACTCGGAGGTGGCACGTAAAATTCCTTTATCTTTTTTATCAGATATTTTTATTATTTTTTTTAAAAACACTTATCAATTATTGTGGGCTTCCATATTGTGATTTAATTGAAGAAATACTTATTGGGTTTCATCCATCAGTAAGTTTATCCATATTACCATGAATTCAACTTGCTATTTCATTCATCAAATCATGAACGGCTAATTCTATTAGCCAGAGTTATGAGATCCATGGATTAGTGTTTGATATGATGCTAGGTATTTAAAGGATTCAAAGAGTAGTAGGACATCTTGAAATTCTATTGCTTTAACTAGAATCTATTAGTTGCAAACAATAGGTTATGCCTTAGGCTTATTTGCTTTAATAGAGAAATAAACTAGAGGACGTGAATTATCAATAGGGACTCAGAAGCTACCAACCTTCTGTTAATGATTAATGCCGTAACTGGATTAATCTACCTAAGATAAAATCCTATTGGAAATAGATAAGTTATCTAAGTTTGAGAGAATTAGATAATAAATTGTCTGGTGAGGTCGAGAGATAAGTTAGATAGTATCGTCGTCAGGGATATTCTGCTATTTCTACTTACTTCAATAGTCTTAAGCATTACCTAGTATCTGTTAATTCCCAAAACCCATGGTGAACATTACTCTAGTCTCTTATTTATCTTCGTTACAAACACTAAAATATTGAAAGTGAAAATTGACTCTCTGTGAAACTTAAACCCCCATTTTCGGAAACAGTAAACTACCAGTAAAGCATTTCGTAAACAAATCAAAGTTCACTCCCTATTCCTTGTAGGATTCAACCCCAACCTAGTTGGGTTTTATATTGACAATGATCGCTTACACCCATTCAAAAGTGCAGTGTAAGCATTATCAAAAATTACACCGTTGCTGGGGAATACGGTTGTGGATTAAAAGTTTGTGTGCAAAAATTTGCTGATAGTTAAGTTTTCTAGATTTATGTTCGGTTGTTGTTTTTGCTTATTTGTAGGATCTTTATAGGTTAAGCCAAGAACTAATTAATCCAGAACCCCACCGCATAAGCAGAATATCAGAATAACCACTGCGGTATGAGGTTGATGATGACGACGATGTGGATGGAGCAGGTGAAACGGGTGCGATCATTCCCCTTTTGTTGGTACCTGGAGAAAAATTCAATATTACAAGTACTATGATCCAACTCCTGAATCTGAAGTGGTTGTTTGGAGGCCTTCCTGGGGATGATCCCAACCTGTATCTGGTAAATTTTGTTACCATTTACAAATCCTTGGATAACCCGGGGGTAAGCCAGAGCGCTATTCGGTTGAGGCTATTACCATTGTCTTTGTTTAGAGGGGTAACATTGTGGCTAAATAAGTTGACGCCTGACTCTATAACCAATTGGAGGCAATTAAGAAGAGCTTTCCTAGAAAGGTTTTTTCCGTCATCCAAGAAGGTACAGTTGAGGGATGAGATCAACAATTTTAGACAGCTCCCGAATGAGGCTTTACATAAAACTTGGGAGAAGTTCAAGAAGAAGCTGACATAGTATTCGAACCATAACATGATGGACATACATTTGTTGGAGACTTTGTATAAAGCTTTAAACTTTGTGACAAAGCCAGTGGTAGATAACACTATTGGTGGGTCATTTGTTGCTCTGTCATTTTAAGATGTTGTTGATATGCTGAATAAGATGACCAAACTAAGTAGGGCTTTGTACGTCAGCATTTTTGTAGTGGCAAGTCCAACTATTCCTATTTGAACGAATGATGAGCAACACAAAAGATATGAGGAGAAGGATCAAGATATGGCTCATCTAAAGACTCAAATGGACCTGCTCACCAAGCACTTATTGTCAGGAAGGATGGAAAAGATAAAGGCTTTAATGATTTGGGATCAGGTTGATATGGAGCCTGAAGAAGAAGCCAACTATGTTACTAATTAGGGGGATATTTCTGAGGCATTAGCCACGGGAATCAAGGTTGGAACGGGTATGACAATCCTAACCACAGAGACAGAGAGCAAGAAAACTAGAGAAGCAGCAATGACAGAAATGGGTTGTATGTTCGTGCTAGAAATCAAGAAGCTGCTACAACTAGATCGAGAAAGTGGTCTATGGAGGATATGATGAAAAAATTGTTGAAAGGAGTAGAGACTACCAACGCAGGAGTAACTAGTATGAGGAGTGAATTTTCCACTGTGAGTCAGTTGGTTAGTTCACATTCAACTTCTATCCAGCAGTTAGAGCAACAGATAAGTCAACTTTTCTTAACACTGAACCAGGGAAGAAGTGGCACTTTACTTAATCAAATGATTCAGGATCAGAAAATAGATGGTTCATGTTTGGAGATTACCACTAGGAGTGGTAATATTTTATATGGCCCTTCTGCGGGCAAATCTTTGAATAATTAGGAAGTTGCAGAGGAACTAGCAAAACAACACCTAGAGGAGTTTGAGAAGCCGAATAGCTCTGTTGATATATTGGACAAGGAGAAGGAAGAGGAAGTGGTGTTGAAACCCATCCCAAGGCCACCACCTCCCTTTCCTCAATGATTGAGAAAGAAGGCAGATGATGCAAAATTCAGCAAATTCCTGGCAATGCTCAAGCAATTGACAATAAATGTTCCTTTGATCAAAGCACTTGAGCAGATGACAGGATATGGAAAATTCATGAAAGACTTTGTTACGATGAAACAAGCAGTGAGTTGTGAACTGGAAGCAGACCTCCACCTTTGCAGCACTATTTCCATAAGGACCTTGATGCAGAAGAATTCAGATCCAGGTGCAGTCACCATTCCATTCATAATTGGAACCATGGAATTCACTAAAGCACTGTGTGATTTGGGAGCAAGTTTTAACCTGATGCCATTGACTATTTATAAAAAATAAGGTCTGGGGAATCCACACCTACCAGCATGAGACTGGTGATGGCAGACAGGTCAGTAAAGCGACCTGTTGGCATTCTATATGATATGTTGGTAAAGGTCTCAAATTTCATATTCCCCGCAGACTTCGTCATTCTGGACTGTGAGGTAGACTTTGAAGTGCTCATAATCTTAGGTCGACCTTTTCTCGGAACTGGAAGTGTGTTGATCAATTTGAGAGTGAATGAGCTCTTATTTAGGGTGAACAATTAAGTGGTGCAGTTTGATGTGGGAAAATCAATGAAACAACATGAGGAAATAAGTGTGTTCTCAGTAGTTTATGTGTATTTTGAGGATGAACAGGATGTGCTCAGAACTGAACAACTTGTTATCGAGCCTTTAGCCACGGTTGTGATGAACTATGATAGTGAAGGCATTGAGGAGTATGAAGAGACAGTTTGTGCCCTGACTGGCCTGTGCTCGTATTCTTATGCTCTTAAAAAGCTGGACCTTGACCTGGCTAATCGACCAACACCACCAGCCAATCCATCTATTGAAAAACATTCGGTGTTGGAATTGAAAGAGCTACCTGGTCACTTACGATATGTGTTTTTAAAGAAAAGGAGCACACTACCTGCTATTATTGCAACTAATTTGGAAGAAAAATAGGTAAATGCACTTATTTTAGTACTTCAGAGGCACAAGAGAGAAATCTTATGGACTATCATAGATATTATTGGCATTTCACCTGGCAGTTGTACGCATAAAATCCAACTAGAAAAAAATTTTACTCCTACCATTGAGCATCATCACTGTCTTAACCCTTCAATGCAAGAGGTGGTTAAAAAGTAGATTATTAAGTGGTTGGATGCAGGAGTAGTTTACCCTATTTCTAACAGCAAATAGGTAAGTCCAATTCAATACGTGCCCAAGAAAGAGGGTATGACGGTGGTTGCTAATGAAAAGAACAAGCTAATTCCATTCAGACCAGTAACCGGGTGGAGAGTCTACATGAATTACCGTAAGTTAAAACTCTTGGACTCTAAAGGACAACTTCCCAATGCCTTTTATGGACCAAATGCTTGATCGATTGATTGGTAGGGGTTGTATTGCTTCTTGGATGGTTATTCTGGATATAACCAAATTTGCATTGCTCCGGAAAATCAAGAGAAGACGACATTTACATGCTCATATGGTACATTTGCATTTAAGAGGATGCCATTTGGGCTATACAATGCACCCGCTACTTTTTAACGGTGCATAATGTCTATCTTTTCTGACATGGTGGAAGATACCATAGAGGTATTCATGGATGATTTCTCTGTGGTAGGTGATTCATTTGAAACGTGTCTAGAGAATCTGAATGTGGCCTCGCAAAGATATGTTGAATTTAATCTAGTGCCTAACTGGGAAAAATGTAATTTTATGGTAAAAAAGGGTATCGTGCTTGGGCACAAAATTTTTGAAAAAGGAATTGAAGGTGATCGAGCAAAGGTAAAAGTTATCAAGAAATTACCGCCTGTCATTTCAGTAAAGGGAGTGCGTAGTTTTCTTGGTCATGCAGGATTCTATTGGAGATTCATAAAAGACTTCTCAAAATTTGCAAATCTACTTCGAAAGATGTTGGAGAAGAAAGTGAAATTCCTTTTCGATGATGAATGCTTGATGGCATTTGAGTGCCTTAAAAAAATCTGATTAAGGCCCCTATTGTTATTGCATCTGACTACGCAAAACCATTTGAAATAATATGTGATATAACTAGTGTCACGCTGGGAGCTGTATTGGGACAGAAGAGGGATAAATTGTTTCACTCGATATATTATGCCAGCAAAGCACTGAATGGAGCATAAAAGAATTACATAGTAATCGAACAGGAACTGCTAGCTGTGGTGTATGTTTTTGAGAAATTTATATCTTATCTGCTTGGAACTAAAGTGGTAGTCTATACTGACCATATTTCCTTGTGGTACTTGATGGCCAAGAAGGTTGCTAAACCAAGGCTTATTAGATGGGTGTTGCTACTACAAGAGTTTGATTTCGAAGTCAAATATAGGAAAGGTTGTGAAAACTAGGTTGCAGATCATTTATCTAGAATAGAAGGTGAACAGGAAGCTAATGATGAAACAAAAATAAATGATACATTTCCTGATGTAGAGATCCGGGCAACTGCTGTGGAAACATTGCCCTGGTACGTGGATTTTGTAAACTACATTATGAGTGAGATCCTTCCAGAAAATCTTTCATTCCACCAAAGGAAGAAGTTCTTGCATGATGTAACACACTACTTCTGGGATGAACCTTATCTTTTTTGGCGATGTCCAGATAATATCATACGAAGATGTGTGCCTGAAGTAGATATACTATTCATACTGGAAGCATGTCATGCTTCCCCAGTTGGGGGTCACCATATAGGTGACCGAATGGCCAGGAAAGTGTTGCAGAGTGGCTATTATTGGCCAACATTGTTTAAAGATACCCACGAGTTTGTACAGAAATTTGACCAATGTCAGAGGCAGGGGTCCATATCTGAAAGGCGTGAAATGCCCTTGACTAAGATGCTTGAAGTGGAATTATTTGATGTCTGGGGCATTGACTTCATGGGTCCATTTGTAAGTTCTTACGTAATGAAGTATATTTTGGTTGCTGTTGACTATTTTCTAAATGGGTCGAAGGTGTTGCTTTGGTTAACAATGAGGGAAAGAGAGTCGTTGCTTTTCTCAAAAAGAACATCTTCTCTCGCTTTGGAGTATCACACATTATCATTAGCGATGAAGGATCTCATTTTTGTAACAAATTATTTTGAGCAGCTCTGGCAAAATATGGAGTGAAATAGCACAGAGTGGCTACTCCGTACCACTCGTAAACCACTAGGAAAGTGGAGGTATCGAATCGTGAAATTAAGGCCATCCTATCCAAGACGATGAATGCTAGCCAAAAAGACTGGTCCTGAAAACTAGATAATTCCTTGTGGGCATACCGAATTGCTTTCAAGAAACCTATTAACATGTCACCATTTCAGTTAGTCTATAGAAAAACGTGCCATTTGCTAATAGAGCTGGAACACAAAGCTTTATGGGCGCTCAAGAGGTTGAATTTGAATTAGAGGAAGCAACAGAGATGAGACTAGGCAACTAAATGAGATGGATGAATTCTGTCTCATGGTATATGAACGAGAAAATTTGTATAAAGAGAAGATGAAAGTACCATAACTAGAAAATAGAGAAACAAGAGTTCAAAAAAGGGGACTTGGTGCTTCTGTTTAATTCTAGACTCAAATTATTCCCGGGGAAGCTGAAATCTAAGTGGTCAGGTCCTTTTAAGGTAAATCAAGTCCACTCATCTAGAGTAGTGGAGCTCAAAAATGAAGAATACAGTACATTCAAGGTAAATGGGCAATGGGTCAAGCATTATATTAGCCCGAAAGAATCAGTAAAAAGCATTACCATTATTTATCTTGATGAAGTCTGAGGTAATCGAGACACCTGAGTCATGTCGCAATATTAAATCAAGCGCTGCATGGGAGGCAACCTATGATCCTTGAGAACAACCCAGTCCAGGTATACCCTAACTCTTATGCTAGTTTTTTCTTTAGTTCTAAGTTGGGGGTGGCTGGTACTCTGCTATTGGAATGTAGTTTTTAGTAAAAAAAAGGGTAGTGATATGTCTTGATCAACGTTTAACCATCCTTCCAATGTATTTCTTGATAAACTATGTCGATTATATTTACTTGTGACCATTGTGAATCTTGTTGTGGCATTAATTATAGCTGCTTGATGATCATTACTGAACAATTGCATGAACTAGATAAGTGGTGATAGGTGATATACTTGTGTGCCAGGTGTGTGTGAGCTATTACTTGTTTCCCTCTGTATGCTAAAGCCAACACTTTCCTGGTTAGTCTTGCCATGGTCTTAGGATAGGAGTCAGGACAGGATTATAGGCTGTCATTGATTAACTCACTTTTAGCCTAAATATCCTTCCCTGTATTTATAACACCCTTTTGATCCCTGTTTAGAGCCTAGCTTGACCATTTCTTTTGTATGACACCTTTCACCTTCCCATTTATACCATAATAAACATATTTACCCCTAGGATTCCTTGGACACTGAGTACCTTGATCTAGGAAAACAACCAAAGTTGAGGGTGGCTATCATAGAGGTGCATGGTGTAAGATAAGAAGTATGAAGAATGGTAGAATAAAAGAGAGTGAACTAAAGCTAGGTGCTAATAATGCAAAAAAAAAAAGAGAAGAGACGAGAGAGTTGTTGCAACACCTAACTTTAATATGGATAATCCAGAGAACAAGAAAAACAAAAAAGGATAATTAGTGAGTCCAAGAAAGAAGTGTAGTGTCAAGGATGCATAGTCACTCTAAATAACCTTGAATTTCATACCATCCCCAAACCACATTACAAGACTAAAAGAAGTCCTATAGTGATCCTGACAGGCCTATCTGAGGTTTGGTAACAAAAATAAGGGCAAGCCTATGGTACTTAGCATACATTGATTGGAACTTTCTTATGAGAGTGAGATTCTGGTGATAAACCCTAATTTGTATGGTTGGATTTCTCGTATGAGGAGAGGGGGATTTCTTTATTGTGAGGGCGCACGGGTAACGTCACTAGCTACTCGCTTGTTTAGATAATGTGGTATTGATATGTGAATGGTTATTGTGGCCAAGGTTGATGCTGCCGCTTGATTCCTTTGTGTTACAGTACTGTTTTCAATGATATGCATATTGGTTTGGCATTGAAAGGATAACTTTGTCTTGAGCTATGCATGCTAAATGTGCTATGTGTTTTCTTAATTAGATTTAGCTTCTTGAGGAAGTAATTGCTTTAAGTTGAGGGTATTGATGTGTGTGCAATTGCGAACACATTTATGGCCTTTAACCTAGAATAATTGCAAAGTCTTAAGAAACTTTTGTTGTTTTTTTATTATTTTTATTATTTTAATACCGATACTAATGATCGGGGAGGAACCCAAAGAAAAGTAAAATAAATTAGCTGAAATCTGGTGCAAATGAGCTAAAGTGTAGTTGATGCCATTTCTGAAGCATCGTCAAACATATGACGGGCTGTCAAAGTAGCCGTCAAGCTTAGACAGAACTTGAGGAGTTGAGATAAAATGTGACGACGTTTTGCCAACGCCGTCAAACATGGGACAGGCTGTCAAAGTGGCCATCAACCTGAGGCAGATTATGATGATTTCCAGTAAGTATATGATGACATTTTTCACCGGTCATTACATATTTGACACGCCGTCAGATTTGCCATCAGAAAAATCAGAAGATAGTAATTCACTGGAAACTTTGATGACATCTTGCACAACACGTATGATGCACCATCAATAATGCCATCACCTATTTTGAAGAAAATCATAAATTTTAATTTTATTTCCTTATTTAGGATTGACTATTTAAAGACCTGTAGGGGGGATCAGACAATTAACTCGGGGGGTGGCACATAAAATTGCTTTATCTTTTTCATCAGATATTTTTCTTGTTTTCTTTAAAAACACTTATCAACTATTGTGGGTTTCCATATTGTGATTTAATTGAGGAAATACTTATTGGGTTTCATCCATAAGTAAGTTTATCCATATTACCTTGAATTCAACTTGCTATTTCATTCTTCAAATCATGAGCGGCTAATTCTATTAGCCAGAGTTATGGGATCCATGGATTAGTGTTTGATATGATGCTAGGTATATACAGGATTCAAAGAGTAGTAGGACATCTTGAAATTCTGTTGCTTTAACTTGAATCTATTGGTTGTAAACAATAGGTTATACCTTAGGCTTATTTGCTTTTAACAGAGAAATAAACTAGAGGATGTGAATTATCAACATGGACTCGAAAGATACCAACCTTCTGTTTAATGATTGATGCTGTAAATAGATTAATCTACCTGAGATAAAATCCTATTAGAAATAGATAAGTTATCTAAGTTTGAGAGAATTAGATAATAAATTGTCTGTTGAGGTTGAGAGATAAGTTAGATAGTATCGTCGTCAGGGATATTTTGCTGTTTCTACTTACTTCAAGAGTCTTAAGCATTACCTAGTATCTGTCAATTCCCAAAGCCCATGGTGAACATAACTCTGGTCTCCCATTTATCTTGGTTACAAACACTAAAATATTGAAAGTGAAAATTAGCTCTCTGTGAAACTTAAACCCTTATTTTTGGAAATAGTAAACTACCAGTAAAAAATTTTGTAAACAAATCAAAGTTCACACCCTATTCCCTGTGGGATTCGACCCTAACCTAGTTGAGTTTTATATTGACAACGAGTGTAGTTTGAGCGTTATCAGCATGTTCAGTATAAAATCTCAGTTTATCAAAAGTTCCAGTCATATAATTATGTTTCAGATGCTCATGTCCCGTAAGTAAGTTCAGCCTTCTAGTATTCTTAGTATAACCAACCTCATTCGAGGATGAATGTTCCCAAGGAGGAGATATGGTAATGCCTCGAACTTTCTTTAAGTTGAGTTTTATCCTTAAAAAGAGTAAGATATGAATTCCCAAGTAATAAATATTTTAAACCATGTAGGATTTCCAAGGATACCAATTTCATGAAAATCCGATGTTGGGGTAAAGAGTTATGGACGTTTTACTGAAAGCTGTCTGAACTACCCAGGTGCGATGGGCAGGCCGACGGACCATTGAGCTAGCGATGGACCGTCGCCCATATCCACTACCATGAGGCAGTAATCCTTTTCACTGGCTAAGTGCGACGGTCAGGACCGATGGATTATTGAACTAGCAACGGACCGTCGCCCCAGGCCATCACAATAAGGAAGTAAGTCCTAGTTCTGGCCCAGGGTCGACTGTCAGTTCGACGGACTGTCATACCCCACCATCGCATGTCCCGTTCAGTGGATTTTAGTTATTTTAGAAAGGGATTTTTGGTCATTTCCACCCTTTTTAGCATCTATTTATGTCAGATCAAGGATTCCAACTTCATTATTCATCTATAACATCAAAAGCTAGGGTTTCTTTCAAGATAAAAAACCCAAGAACAAGATCAAAACCCTTCTTCAAGAAAACTTAAGAAAACAAGAATCTCTCCAATAACCTTCAAGAAAGAGTCTCCTAAGGTATGTTAGATGTTGATTTTTAGGTTCCTTCTACCCAAGAAGTTCAAGAATCCTTTTAAAAATTTCAAAGTTTATGTATTTATGAGATTTCATGATTTATGTGTATTGAAGTTCATGGTTATGTGTTGATGGGTTTTAATTCATGATTTAGACTACATGTATTACGAATTGATTCTAGCATGTGATTAATGATGAGATCTTCATGATAAACCCTCTTCAAGTTGCATGTTTTTTGATGAAATCATGATACTTGGGTGTAGTATTTGTTGTAAAACTAAAGCATGCTCCCCACATGTTTGACAAAATGATTATGTGAAGGAAATAGAGTCAATATAGCATGTTGACAAAAAATTCCCAAATTGTGTATAAATTCATGTATGCCAAGTGTTTGTTGAAATGCTTTAGTGATTCTAATGGTGAATGAAAAGTCCATTGTCATGGTTATTCAAGAATGGCTATGTTTAACTTTTATGTTATCAAGTCCTAGGGGTATTTATACCCAACAAATTAGTTGCAAGTCTAGAGCCAGTGTCAGCTTCAAGATACTTTCAATTGAGCCATTATCAGTAGAATCTAAAAAGTTACAGAACTTAAGGAAATTTAGTGATCTTAGTATAAGTGCAATCCAGTCTCAGTATCAGTTTAATCCAACTTAGTATCCAGTTCTGACTTAATAGTATTTAGATATAATCAGTAATCAGTAGTACTTAGTAGTATTCCGTATTCAGCTCAGACTTTAGTGAGACTCAGTAGGCTAATAAGAATTCAGTAGCATTTAGCCAGATAGTAGAATCCAAGTGGCATTCCATCAGATAACGGAATTAAGTGAACTCAGTCAGATCAGTCAAGAAATATAAATAATAACAGATTAAGCTTAGTCTAAGTTCAGTTAAGAATCAATATTAGAGTCCTTCAGTTGGGAGTAGAAACCAGCACCGAGCATGTGCAGGGATGATGGCTTCCTCATTAGAGAGGTAAAGTCGTTAGTGACAGTCCCTGAACTCTAGAACTGCATAGCCAGTGCAGGACCAGGAGTCACCCGTTAAATTAAGGCTTGACTATCATACTGCCTTAGGCTTGACTTCCTGTTCAGGGTCACCCGTTAGAGAGCCTTGACCATAGTAGAGGTCTTTACCCGTGGCACGGTATTGACACCCTTCTATCTAGGGTTATAGGTTAGACCCCACTAAATCTAATTTGGGGTATGTTGGTTAAGTAAGAAATCCCACGGTTGTAGTTTTAGTAACAGTCTTCAGAGTAAAACTCAGAAATCAGGACTGTCACATATAGTCACCTACCTCAGTAAGGAACTTAGATAGTTTCATAGATTCATGGACCACCCGCTATATAGGCCTGGTCTCACATAAAGTTATTTAGTATTAGTACTAATAGATCCAGAGATCACCTGTTAGATAGGCCAGATCTCAAACTCAGTCCATTATTTCTATTATAAAAAGGTTCTAAGATCTTTCACTAGATAGGTCTGATCTTAGATACAGTCATTCCTTATCATTATTAGTAGATTCAGAGATCATCTGTTAGAGAGGTTTGATCTCAGATTTAGTCAGTCAATAGTAGCAAGCTCAGAACTCATTTATTGATATGAATATATTTAATTATTCAGGATTCCAGAGTTTGTAAAGTCAGATCTCAGTATTAATAGACCAAGTCATCAGTAAGTCAGTATTCAGAACCAGTATTTAGAGTTCATATTCAGTGTTACTGCGATTCTAGTTTTGGTTTGTGTGTTCATGCATATATCCCCATTCAGTATTCTCATGTTATTCTATTAAATAATGTTCATGCATAAGCCCTTGCATTCAGCCTTACCTCATCTAGCATACCAGTACATTCAAAGTACTAACACATATTTTCCTATGCTATGGTGTCTTATAACATAGGTTCAGATGTACGGGATCCAGAGTTCCCATAGCAGTCCAGACTCAGTCAGTAGTAGTAGACGTAGTTGTGAGTCCTCTTCATTCAAGGATGATTCATATTTTATTATTGCATTAGATTTATTTTATTTTCAGCAGATGGAGTTAGTTGGGGATATGTCCCATCAACTCCACAGTTCAGACAGTTTAGAGGCTTTTTGGATAGATATATCAGTATTTAGTTTCCAGTTTTGAGTATTTTAGATGTTTTAAACCTTATGGCAAGTTTCCGTTAGTTTTTTACATTTATTACCTATACTATACAGTGCTCAGGTATAAGATATCAGAAGAGGGATAGCTTGTGGTCCTTCAGGGTCATGAGCACCGTGTGGCATTTTGGTTATAGAAAAATAGGTTGTTACAGTAACCCATGCATTTATGGCGCTATAGAATATTTTAGATGAGGTTGAGAATGGAAAAATGTGAAATTTTTGCTTGATGAACTGGATAGGGGAAAATCTGTCCTAATGTGAAGTATACTGAATATTGTCCCGTGATCACGATCACCCGCATGTTCATAATCACAGAACATTGACTGCGATCGCAGTCACATCAGTCATATAACCATCCGAACCCCATGTCCTCCCAACACTCCCTTCTTAATCTTCCTCTCTAATTGAACCCAGTTTAGGACAAATTATGAGCATTCCAACAACATCCTTGCATCACTTATTTGGTAGGTGACTTTAATCTATGTCTTGATGATGGGAAAATAGGACATAGAATGCATGTTATAGGGAAGGCATTAAATGATGTTCTTCATGCTTAAAGGGCTTCATAAATTGTATTTGTGTGGTGTTTAGCTGATAGAATATGGTGTGCACATGAGTGGGAAAGTCTTGAGAACCCGAATTGTGTGTAAAATTGAGAAAAATGAATAGTTTACACCAAGTGCTTGATAGGTTGCTCGTATGAGTATTCAAAAACGGTTTTTGCATTTTAGGGGTATAATCGAGTACCTAGTGGTCTTGTTGAATGCTTTTAGTGTAAATCCTTATTGTAGAACATGCTTTGTGCTTCAAATTTGAATTTTTAGATATTGAAAAATTAGGTTGAAGCTGGTCTCAGATACCGCGATCGCAGTCATCGGGATTGCTATCACAAAAACATGATTGCGACTTTATAGCCCATGATTGTGGTAACTAAGGCTAATTTTTTGCCTATGCCAAAAATTTTGCACTTCTAATTTTTGTCCAAACACCACCAAGTAACCACCCAATGAGCTTTAGTGGACAACATAGCATAGTTTATGCAAGAATTTTTCAATGATTGATGTTGTTTTGTTGTCTGTTATTTTTTATGAGAATCTCATGGAGAAATATGTCCACATCCAATTCATGGCATGCAAGTGTCACACTCACTACTATGGTGATATTTTGAGGACAAAGATGCTTTGAGAGAGAGGAATATTCTTGGAGAATGTGCTGAAAAAGCTTCTGCCATTTTATGAAAAGCTTATGGCCATAAGGTGGTAATTTTTTGTCTTGAATCCTTGCAAGGTTAATGAGCAATGGGTCTGTGAATTCTAGGCCAATCTTAGAATGGATATCAAGATACGAGGGAAAGTGGTGGACTTTGGGGCACAACGAATCAATTCTATATATGGGCTCCCAAATGTAGATATGGGTGAGTTTAAAGAAAAAAGTGCAAACTAA
This sequence comes from Capsicum annuum, assembly GCF_002878395.1. Classification (NCBI taxonomy): domain Eukaryota; kingdom Viridiplantae; phylum Streptophyta; class Magnoliopsida; order Solanales; family Solanaceae; genus Capsicum; species Capsicum annuum. The sequence goes on along the minus strand of NC_061118.1, from coordinate 92,154,662 downwards.
GAAGTTGGTTGGCAAAATGACTGTTCCCCGGGAAGAAAGTTTCATGGGCAGCAACCAAGAGTAATATCCAAAAGAATGACTCACTGTCGAGGTTCGAATTTGGTTGAACATCATATGTAGTCGAGTCTCCCCTTGCACCCGCATGACAACTGTCCCAGATTTGCAGGCTCAGATGGTTTCTTGCATCTTAGATGACATTTCTTTAGATGTTAGTCAATTTGTGGTTTCTGAGATAAAACTCTTCAAGAACCAAGGTAGGATATATCTATTCTTTCTCTCTTTGATTACTGAGATTTGCAAGAGAGATAGCGTTGATAAATACTTTGGGGATACTTAGGTGTGCCTTAGAACTCCTTTTAAAATTTGAGGAGAGGGCACACCAGGCAAAAGCAAAAAAAAAAGACTGACTTAGGGAAGTCAACATGTGAGGAGCTTGAGTCTTGTAGGAAATTCACCACTAGGTCTCTTTCATTAGGGAGATCATGTAAAGTATACCCTAAAGGTCGGGGGAGCCCTCCACCACCCATCATTCATATGTGTCCTGATCTGATTATAAAAAGTATCGGGAGGACTAAAAAAAGTAAGGAGCTACAATTGCTAGTCTTGAGAGAGCCTAGTCATCCTTGGTAGAGTCACAACGTGATCTTTGGATTGCGTATGAGAAGTTGGTAAAAATGGAGAAGGAGGGAAATGAGTTCTTTAGCAAAATATGGAAGGGGGTAAAAGGCCTACGGAAGGTCCTAAAATCCCATGATAGTCTCCTTTCCTCCCGAGTGGAGGGTGACAATGAGGTGCCACCCGAGTGGTCCGATGCTTAAGATGTCGATGATGGTACAGAGTTTATAGACGAGAGTAGTTCTTAATTGTAGTTTTAGGGAGCATCCTTATCTTTTCTTATGCTTTATTATTTATGCAGTGATGACACTGTTGACTACTTAGTTGGGGGTGCCTTTCTATGAATTCATTTGATTCGGGCCTGTATTATTGATATTTTTGGGTGTCTTTATGTCCTTTTGGATGATTTTTATTTTTATATACGTCTAAGGTGCTCTAATGGTGGCCACATTTGCATGGATTAGTCATTTTGTTTCGTTGTTAGATTCTTGTGTTATCTTTATTTTGTTTATGATGATATTCGATGAACATTTCCCTATGATAAATTGAGGGATGATATTCTTAAGGTAAAAGCATCATGATTGGGTTTTAAGTCATAGATGCAGGGGAAGTCTGAGTACCCATAGCACCGAGGTCATAAATGCAAGAAAAATTTGAGTACCTGTGGCATTTTGGGATTTGGGATTACACTTGAACCTATTGCAAAGTATGAGTAACCAAATGGTTTTCCTGTGTAAAATCCAAAATGTGAGATGAAGGCTTATGTTGGTACCATTGTTAGCAAATTGTGCGTGGAGCAAATGCAAAGAAAACATCCCCCTCCGTTTAAAAAGTTTTCAAAAAATTTGAGGGCACAAGAGTGAGCAATCTTGTATCGACACTTTTCCTCTTATTGTTACTCCTAAATTTTTGGCTTGTAAAAATTGGTAGATACTCTATTTTTGTCTCTAGCGGAAGGGACAATTGAGCCTCCTTGGCGAATGTTGCATGCCATGTGTGGTGATCTTATTTGTCAAAATATCATGTGTACTTGTACCATCGAGAACTTTCCTATGGTTGGGGAGATGATCTTAGGCTATCTTTGTGACTTTTGAAGCCCACTTTAGTCTAAAAAGCCTACCCTTGCATAGATGTTGTCCCTAGTCACCCACTTTGAGCCTTTAGACCTTCTTTGGTAAACACATTGCAAGCCGTGTGCCTTTTAATTTTTATCCCTCTTTTGAACCCTACCCTTCTTGAACTTAAAATTGTAACTTGAGGCTAAAAGCTTAAGTTTGGGGTGATGATAATTGAAAGAGGTAGCTTTGGGCCATGAAGTTGTAAGTTAGTGCCTATGAGCTTAAGTATTGAGAAAAAATGAATAAAAAAAAGCAAGGATTCAAAAAAAAGGAAAGAGAAAAACAAAGGGTGCAAGAAAAAGAAATGAAACAAAAATGGGTGAACCAAGGAAATAAAATGTAGGCACATGTGTAAAGAGTAAAAACAAAAGAAGTGGCCCATGATCAAATGTTGGATGGAATAGTATGATGTATATGTTCAGGGAGGGTATGGCCATATTGTTTGTAAATGATATCCTACCCCACCCCGAACCTACATTAGAAGGTCAAAAAGCCCTTCGTGAATTCCAACCTAGTATTTTCATTTTGAGCGGCAATTGAAAATAGGGGCAAACCTTTGGCATGGAACTTGTTATCATTGAGAGTTATTGAGAGACAGAGAGAGTTTTACACTTAAATTCCTTATTGCATAATTGATAACTTGGTGTATGGAATTTTCTTTCTTGTGAGAAAGTATGTAAACGAGTTGAGGTGGGTGATTTTGTCATCTCCTGCAAAATGAGGCAAAAATAATATATTATTATTGAGGTCAAAGGTGAGTCATTAATAGAGTATTAGTGATTGTTTCCTGGTTGCTCTTTAAAGTCTCTTGTATCCTTGAAAAAAAACACATTTTATGTTAAGAGGTGTCATGAAAATAGTTTTGCCCATGTTTAAAGAGCTAAATTATGGTATTTACTTAGCTTGAAGTCATTATGATATTGGCTCATTCAATTTGGGCATAAATGTGCATAGTCTCATGGTAAAAAGTACGGTTGTTTGAGGACAAACAAAGCTTTAAGTTGGGGGTGTTGATGAGTGGTGAATTTACTACTTATTGCACTTGTTATTCATGCACACTACTATGATTTGAAGACATAATTGAGACAACATTATGATTAAATGCACTAATTTTCATATTTTGCAGGCTTACAGGTGATGAGATAGAAGGATGTATAATCGAGATGAAAAGGAACTAAGACGAGAAGAAATGTGCACAACTGAAAGACCATGTACAGAACAAGGTTCAGTCGCCGCGATCGTGGTCTAAGGGCCTGCAATCATGACCAGTCAAGAAGGTCAGCAACCATGATTGCGTGGATCTACCTGCGGTCATGGTAGCCATGATCATATAAAATCTGGTGAAATCATGGCTTTACGAGATTAGGCCTAGGGGAAGTTTTGTAATTTTTAGCAATCGACCCAAATCCCTTAAAATCTTAAAACCCTTTCCCATTTTTAGCATTCTAGAGACGAGAAATATTTTGAATTTAAATTTGAAACCCTAAATTTGGGAAAATTTTTTAATTTGATTTGGAAACTTTGAATTTAGTAATTTCTTGAAGAATGGATGATTTGCACAACCCTTATTGTATATTTTCTGCTCCTTTCATCATGTGTAGCTAAATTTCTCTGTCATGGGATTATGTTAAACTAAGGTGCAATTAGTTATGGGTTGTGATGTATTTGTGAATATGCTAGTTGGTTGATGATGTGTTCTACTATTGTTTAATTAAATTGGTTAGGATTTATGGGTGAAAGTGATGTTGGGAATATTTATGCATTCTAACATTGCTATTTTAGCCTATTTGAGGATGATTCGTATGAAATATGTGTTGATAATGATATAAATGTGCATTTAAGTGTCCATGTATGTGTTTACAGTGTTTAAAGGTGTTTTCACATGAGTTTTGATTCAAATTGATCATTTTGAATTCAACTGAGAAAACTAGTGAGACTAGCTTAAGCTAGGTGTTTGTCTAGTCTATCGTGTTGGGTTCTAATGTGTTTACTGAGTTCCTAAGGTTTTTATTGTGTATTTATATGTGAAAAAACTTTGTTATAATGTTCAAGTGTCAATTGGATCAAGACAAGAGTCAAAACAATAAGCTTAAGATCAATATGGGCAAGCCTAGTCTTAGCTCATGTTTCTAGTTCACTGTCTTGGATGTTGTATTATTTTGAGTGCTAAATTATGGTGTTTGATGCTATAGTATTTTTGTATAATGTATTATTATGATATATAAAGTATATAAAAGCTCCGAATCAAGTGGAAACCACAAAAACAAGGCTTGGAATGGATCAACGAAAGCACAATACACAAACTTGACACAATTTGGATACCAGAATGTACAGGGCACATGGGGAACCTAAAAAATAGTTCATTTGCACGTGATATATACCAAAAGATTCATAAGGAATCCAAAATAGTGACCCACCATGATATGTTCCTAATAGCAATGAAGAAGGTACTGCATCGCGGTGAAGAGTGTATCTGCAATTGTTAATTCTAGTAACTCAATGCGATTATGCCACGTCGTGGTCCTATGGAGATAAGGAAGTTAACCTAACTCAATGAGCTTCAAAAGTGGGAAAACTGTGCCTATCTGTTAAAGGAAAACATGGAAACCTAATCCCATTAGGTTTACGACTTGTCTACTATAAATATAACGTGTTAAATTCCATTTTGAACACCATAGAACATCTAGGGAGTATTTAAGGGCTGCTACAACTTCTTTTTAGTTTTTGTTTCTTTAATTTAGATTTGTTTATGGTTTTAATCATTAATAAAATTATTTTGATGTTGATTATGGCTATGAGTGGCTAAAAACTCCCTTTCTAGGGTTAAAGCCTAGAACATGAGTAGTATTATTTTGGATTAATTTTTTTTGATTTGCTTAGTGGTTATTTGTTTATTCTTGATTTAACTATTTGATGGATTAATCACCCAGAAAATACATTCATTGTCAATCTTGTCATCTCGGGAGAGGGAATAGGGAGATAAAATATGGGAATGAACAAAGTATGGTTTGTATTCTTTTATGAAATAACGAATTCTAATTAGCATCTAGGGCAGGGATGTACTTAGAAGCCTTACTTGATTAATATGTAGGATGATAGATTAAAGAACTTAATTGAATTATTATATCTCCGCTCAATGATGTAGTTGTAATGTCCAAATTACGTAAACGGATAAAGGATGGGAGACCATTATATTGCAATTAACCGTACGAATCTACAACCAAGATAAGCAAGTTAATGAATGAAGTTCAATAATGTAGTATGATTGTTCGAAGTGATTTAACCCTGGACTTTCTCCTATTGATTATCTCAAGATCTTTATTTTACACATTGTTTACTTTTCTTTAGTTTACTAATTATAATCTCTTTTTAGTTACTTGGCATCAATTGAATCTAAATTGTGAACTAAAAGAAAATAGTTGTTAGAACAAGTCCTTGTAGGATCGATACTCGGCTTTCTTGAAGGCTACTTTACTACTTGATAGACCATGTACACTTGCGTGTGCGCTGTCAACTTTTTGGTGCCATTGACAGGGACTTGTAATTTGGCAACTATTTTATTTTTAGTTTTACTTTTAGATTTATTTGGTGTTTTTACACTTGTTCTTGGTTTTGTATTTACAGGAAACAGGTTTACAAAGTAGTAAGCTAGAAAAGGATCAGGACTTTGTTAAACCAAGCTCTGAACCTGAGCAAATTTTCCATCAATGAAGAAAAGAAGCAATCCTTCTCCCCCAAATTCCATAAATCCAAGATGATCCTGCTCTAATAGCTGAAGAACAAGCAGCCTGCAGGATAGTCAGAGAAGTAGCAATCCCACTTCCAACCAATTTGACCTCCCCATTTCAGAAGCTGGCAGCTCGAGGCAATTTTGAGCTTAAGAAAAATATTGTACAACTTCTAATTAGCAGTGGATAGTTCACAAGGCTTTCACATAAAGATCCATAGGTTCACTTGAAAAAGTTCCTTGAATTCAGTGACACATTCAATCCTTTGGGCGTGAATACAGATTATATAAGGATGACGTTGTTCCTCTATTCACTGTTAGGGGAAGAAAAAAGTGGTTAAATGGGGAGCTGGAAAATTCAATCGCATCATGTGATGATATAGATCGAAAATTCCTTATCCAATTTTTTTTCATCTGGCAAGATTGTGAGACTTCGAGTGAGATATTGTTCTTCAAACAAAAGCCAGACGAGAATCTTTATCATGCTTGGGAATGCTTGAAGGAACTTCTTTGGGACTTTCCACACCATTAATAGTCTAATAAGGTACTTGCTCATACTTTTGTAGAGACTCTTGATCACAATACAAAAATATTGCTAGATTCAGTTGTAGGTGGTTAAGCTCTTGAGATGACATATGATGAGCTATACACTTGCAAAATAAAATAACTAGTTTGAAGTTGGGAGTAGCATAGCCTACAACTACAGTCAATACAATCCAACAAGTTGTAGGTTGGTGTGAAGTTTGCGGTAATAGTGTCCATTCAATAGCTATGTGTGTTGTAGGTCCAAAATTATTAATGTATGTAGGTAATGTTCAAAGGCCTAATTATGGTATCGCCTATAACATGAAGTAGTAGATTCAACCATAAATTCAAACATGGAACACCCCACAACAACAAGCTCTACCAAATCAGTCAACTAGTAATGTGGAGGAGATGATGAAATAACTCTTAGCTGGTCAAGCACAAATTGTTGCGGATATGAAAAGTCAACAAATAGAATTAAAGACTTAGCAAGTAGCCGCAAGAAGATTAGAGTTGCAGTTGGGGTAGTTATAATAGATAGTAAATACTAGGCCTTAAGGTGGTCTGCCAGCAGATACAGAAAATCCAAAATAAGTAATGGTAATCACCTTGAGGAGTGGTAAGAAACTTCAAGGAGAACCTCAAAAGGCAACTAAAGAGGTAGATTCTGGGGTGGTGACTAAATAGGTAAATGGTAGAGTTGTTGAAAATTAGAGGAAGTTTAAGTACTCAAAAGAAAAAATTATTGTGGAAGTGGAGAAGCAGATTCTGGAACTTCCTTTCCCACACAACCATAGAAAAACAAAGAAGGATTCCTATTTTATGATGTTCTTTGACACGTTCAGAGTGCTTCACATAAACCTTCCTCTTTTAAATGTTTTGCATGGTCTGCCAAAATACACAAAGTACTTGAAGGTCATGGTTGCTAATAAAGTAAATTTATAGGAAGTTAAAACGATAGCACTCATTGAAGAGTGTAGCGCTGTAATAACACAAAAAATGCCCAAGAAGCTTAAGGACCATGGGAAGTTCACTCTCCTCATTCATATTGGTAATAGTAAGGTGGTCCACAAACTAAGTAACTTAGGGGAAAGTGTCAACTTGATTCCCCTCTCCTTGTTTAACACTTTGAACTTAGGGAAACCTAGACCGAGCTCTTTACTACTATAATTGGAAAACGGGAGCATAGCCCATCCTACTGGAATCATAGAAGATGTCCTCATAAAGGTTGGTAAATTTTTCATTCCTGCTGACTTTATTGTTTTAGATTTTCAAGTAGACAAATAGGTACCAATCATCTTGGAGTACCCATTCTTAGAAATGGGAGGAGCAGATTAATGCGAAAGAGTATACGCTCAAAATGAGGTTGGAGGATGAAGAAACGGTTATCAAGGTCTATAAACCTCTTAACACACTATCCCACTATAAATACTTGTGCATAATTACTATTGTTGAAGGGGATAAGTGTGGAGTGGTGGAGCTTATTCCACAGAAAACCTCTTCGGATACCCTCATGGAGCAACCAAAGCCTCCAGTACCGCAACCTGACATAATAGATATTGATGAGCCTAAGAAGGCTAAATTTGAAAAAGTTGTTGACCTTGAGAGTATACACTGAAGCAATCATAAACGAATAAGAAGATAGCCTCTAAGTATGCAAAAGAATATGAAAGAATTTGGTTGAGTTGAGCTGGGTCGTCCCACGACACTAAATCAAGCACTGCTTGTAAGGCAACCCAAGTTAAGTAGGTATGTTTTCTTTTTAGTTTTTAGTTTTATTTCACATAGTTTTTTGTTTTCGATTAAGTCGCAGGTTAATGGGAAGTTTGAGTACTGGAAACCTAAGCTAAGGAGCATGGCAAGGACAAAGTGTTGGGTCCTCGAACCTCCTTGATACATAAAGATGATACTAGCTAGGCCTAGAGGCCTCAAGGAGTCTTTCTATCTCTTACTTTAAAAGTTCACTTTGGGGAAAAAGTAGATTTTTAAGTGTCAGATGGGGAAATTCCTATTTTTAGGCTCAATTTAATTTTTTGTGTGTACGATAGTCTTGTTTGTGCTATTTTTGATTACATGGTGCAAGTGTTTTAGTTGTATAAGCATATTGAATTGTACAAATTACTACTTTTGAGACTCCTCTCACGTGTGTGACTCTTGTACTTGTTGGCCTAATTCTAATTCATGTTATCATTTGGTTAAGTCTATAATGATCCTATGTGAGTCAAGCATGTGCCATGTGTGTGTGAGGTGTTGTATATTCCTTGTTGCATATAATGTCTAGAACTTGCACGGTGTGTGTGCAAAGCAAAATAAAGAATGTGAGTTTGGGAGATAATATAGACATTTCTTTGATAGCCTTGTTTTATATCCTCTTTTAACCTACCCTTTGTGCTTAATCCTAGTAAGCCCCATTTAGACTTTAGCTTTTTCTTTGGCAGCCTCATAAATATCTGAATTACTTCTTTGATAGACCATAATTTGATCCAAAAAGCTCCTAGGCTCTTTAATGAAAAGTCAATTGGGTTAGGAGTATAAAATTAAATAAAAAAGAGGTGAAATTGAAGTGCTAAAGTGATAATTATTGGTGTTCAAAAGAATTGTTATGTGTGTGGTGGGGAGATGAGTAATGAAAAGAATAAAAATATGTTCAAATTGAATGAGTTGTGTATAGAATACTCCCACCATAATGTGGAGAATGATCTTAATAAGATGGTGTGAAAATAAAAAAAAGGGTACACAAAAATGGTATAATTTGGTTGTTGAAGATTGGTTTTAAATGAATAATGTAGTGTATTAAAGCTCTTAGGGGAGATAGTCACTATTTACAAAAATTTCCTACCCATCTCTTAGCTTACATTACAATCCAAAAAAGACCTAATTGATCCTAAGTTCATCATTCTAACATTAGTGGAGTACTACACTAAGGGCAAACCTAAGGTTCATTATATGTAAATTGTGAATCTTTTGTGAGAGTGAGGGCACATGTTTGATGAATGTGGGTGATGTGTAATAATGTCTTGTATCGAGAAATTAGCATGATTTTTCTAACTTGGTGAGTTAATTCTTGAGCCTAGGATGTTTTGAAGTAGGATTCTTGAGCTTTCAATTGTGTATGTAACATGCTAAATGAAGAAATTTGCATTCCGTGTAGTCATTATAGTACTAGCTTGAATGTCTTGATTATAGTAGAAGTATGGAGTCTCTTTAGGTCATGGTGTTTATAGTGAAAAGTTATTCGAGGATGAATAAGGCTTTCAGTGTGGGGTGGTGATGTTGGGTGTATTTATGCATTCTAACATTACTATTTTAGCCTATTTAGGCTTGTTTGAGGATGATTAGAATGCTACATGTGTTGATAATGACATAAATGTTCATCTAAGAGTTCATGTATATGTTTACAATGTTTAATGGTGTTTTAACACGAAGTTTGTTTCAAATTGATCATTTAGAATTCAACCAAGAAAACTAGTGTGACTAGCTTGAACTAGGTATTTTTCTAGTCAATAACGTGTTTAATGAGTTCCTAAGGTTGTTATTGTGTATTTATATGTGAAAAAACTTTGCTATAATGTTCAAGGATCAACTGGATCAAGACAAGAATCAAAACAATAAGCTTAAGATCAATGTGGGCAAGCCTAGTCTTAGCTCATGTTTCTAGTTCACTGTCTTGGATGTTGTGTTGTTTTGAGCATTAAATTATTGTGTTTAATTCTATAGGATGCTTGGTGAATGCATTATGATGATAAATAAAGTATATACAAGCTTCAAATCAAGTAGAAATAACTCAAAACGGCTTGGAATGAATCAATGAAAGCACAATACACAACTTGATGCAATTTGGATACCTGGAATATCCAGGGCATGTGGGGGACCTTGGGAATGTACTATTGGTGTGTGAGACACACCAAAATATTTAGAAGGGACCCAAAATAGTGACCCACCATGATATGGTCCAAATAGCGATGAAAGAGGTACCACATCCCAGTGACGAGTGAATCTGCAATTGTCAATTTCTAGTAACTCAATGCGATTATGCTACGTCACAGTCCTATAGCGATGAACATGTTAGTGCACAGAGATGAGCATTAAAATATGGAAAACTATACCCAGCTATTAAAGGAAAATGTGGAAACCTAATCCCATTAGGTTTATGACTTGTCTACTATAAATATAACGTGTTAAATTCTATTTTGAGCATCTTGGAACATCTTGGGAGCATTAAAGGGATGATACAATATATTTTTAGGTTTTTAGTCTTTAATTTATCTTTCTTTATGGTTTTAATCATTCATACAATTATTTGGATGTTGATTATGGCTATGAGTGGCTAAAAACTCCCTTTCCATGGTTAAAGCCAAGAACAAGAGTACTATTATTTTGGATTAATTTAGTTTGATTTTCTTATCATTATTGGTTCTTTGTTTATTCTTGATTTAACTATTTGATGAATTGATCACCTGAAAAATACATTTATTTTCGACCTTATAATCTCGGAAGATGGATCTGGGAGATAGAATATGGAAATGAACAAAGTATGGTTTGTATTCTTTTATGAAATAAGGAATTCAACTTAGCATCTAGGACAGGGATGTACTTAGAAGCCTTACTTGATTAATATGTAGGATAATAGCTTATAGAACTTCATTGGATTCTTACATTCCCGCTCAATGATGTAGTTGTAATATCCAAAATAGGTAAACGGTTAGAGGTCGAGATACCATGATCATGCAATTAACCCTACGAATCTACAAACAAGATAAACAAGTTAACGAATAAACTTCAATAATGTAGTATGATTCTTTGAAGAGCTTTAACCCTAGACTTTCTCCTATTGAGTGTATCAAGATCTTTATTTTACATATTGTTTACTTTTCTTTAGTTTACAAATTACAAACTCTTTTTGGTTGCTTAGCTTTAATTGAATCTAAATTGTGAACTAAAAGAAAATAGTTGTTAGAACATGTCCTTGTGGGATCAATACTCGACTTTCTTGATGTCCATTTTCCTACTTAATAGAACACGTAAACTTGCGTGTGCGCTAGGGTGCTGTCACAAAACCCTAAATACTCAAAATAGGTTTGTGGGGGAAAGCCCCACACTCTTGAAAGCTCAAACTATCCTTGAATGAGGGGTTAGGTGAACTTTTGGAACCCACATCATCCTTAAAAGAGGTATGTGAGAACTAATGCATTAATAGATAATTAATCAGTTTAGTTTGCTAATTCTCAGTAACTTAGACATAAGAGTGGCTATGAAAATGATTATATCTTGGGTATTTTCCTATAAATAGGGATACCTAATTGAGGTAATAGGTGAATATAATTAACACACTTGTTAGGTATCCAAAAGGTTCAATAAGTGAAATTCTTATGGTTTTGTTGACAATCTTGCCTTAAGGATCCTAGACCTAGGCTACTATATTGTTAACAACTAGCATGTACACCAAATCTATGCATACCTATACCTAATTTGCCCTTAGGTAGACATAATCCCAAGAATCTCTTTATATTGAAGTTAAATTACAATTGTGATGTAGTTTGTGGAATTGAGTTATTATTAACACACACTCCCCAAAAAGCAAAATCCTGCATTTTAAATTATGTTTATTTACTTTATTTATGCTTTGTGTATTTTCTTAATAAGTGTTAAGACCCATAAGACTAGAATTTTACTTTTCACTTCTTGTGGATTCGACCTCAACAAAAGTTCAGATATTGACAATGATTGTCCTATACTAAATTGCATGGTATAGGTGAGAGTTATCAAAAGGTAGAGGTTCTACTAGAGGTGCTAAAGGTAGATGTAGTGGTACGCATTGTTGTGGTCGCGAGTCTACTTAGTCAGGTAGTGGACATGGTTAGTGTTATTTTGTACCTACCAGGCCAGAGACAAAGGCCTCTAATACTGTCGTCACATGTAACATTTCTATTTGGCTTAGATATGTATTTGTGTTATTTGATTTAGGGTCAAATTTCTCCTTTATGTATGCATACTTTTCTTTGGGTTTTGATTTTGCTTGTGAGCCTCTTGATATGTCTATCTATGTATCTACCCCTATAGGAGACTCTTTAGTTGTAGATTGGGTGTATCAATCTTATGATGTGACTTTTACTGGCGTAAGACCTGGGTAGATTAATTATATTAGATATGGTGGATTTTGATGTCATTTTGGGTATGGACTGGTTATCTTACTATCATGCTATCCTAGATTATTATGTTAAGATGATGACTTTAGCTCTGCTGGGTGTGCCAAGGATAGCTTGGAAAGGTATGCTTCATTTGGGGCCCAAGAGAGTTTTATCTTTCCTTTAGGCTTATCATTTGGTTGAGAGGAGATGCTTGTGTAATTATGCTTATATCCATGATACTAGTGTTGCTTCACCTTTTTATTTGAATTTTATTTGTATCGTTCATGAGTTTGTGGATGTTTTCCCATAGATTTGCTTGGTATGCCTTTGGATTGTGATATTGACTTTGCTATTAATGTTGAGCCGGGCACTAAGCCAATTTCTATCCATCCTTATTAGATGGCCCCAACCAAGTAGAAGGAGTTAAAGGATCAATTGTAAGAGTTGTTGGATAACAAATTTATTTGATCTAGTGTATCACCTTGGGTGCACCTATCTTGTTTGTGAAGTAAAAGTATGGGTCTATTCATATGCATATGGATTATCGATAGTTGACAAGGTGATGGTAAAGAACAAGTACCCTATTCCTTGTATTAATGATTTATTTGATCAACTTTAGGGTGCTTTAGCATTTTTGAAGATTGATTTGAGGTTCAGGTATCACTAGTTGAGAACTTGAGCTTCAGATATTTTGAAGACAACTTTTCAAACTCAATACAGTTATTATAAGTTCTTAGCCATGACTTTTGGGTTAGGCAGTACCCCAAACACATTCATGGAGTTGACTAATTAGGTATTTCAATCATACCTTCACTTCTTTGTTATAGTATTTATAGATAATATCTTGATTTATTCTAAGAGTAAGGCCGATCATGAGGAGCATTTTGTGGATTGTCCTCCAAAGATTGAGAGATGAGAAGGTGTATGCTAATTCCTCAAAGTATGAGTTTTGGTCAGAGTCTGTCTGTTTCTTAGGTCATGTGGTGACCAAGGATGGTGGTATGGATGATTTGGCCACAATTATAGCAATTTGTGACTTAGCTAGACCTACTTCTCTTATTGAGATTTAGAGTTTTGTTGGTTTAGCAGGTTACTATCAATTTTTTATTAAGTCTTTTTCATGTATCACTGCTCTATTGACCAAGTTGACTAAGAAAAAGATTTCCTTTTAGTGGTTTGATGGTTGTGAGGTGAGATTTCAAAAGATTAAGGATTTATTGACTTTAACTCCTATCTTGACTTTGCCTAAGAAGGGCAGGCGTTTTATCATCTTCTATGATGCTTCAGGTGTTTTCATAGGTGTTGTGTTGATGCAGGATGGTAAGGTGATTGCTTATGCTTCTTATCAGTTGAAGCCCCGTGAAAGGAATTACCTTACCCATGATTTGGAGTTGTGCGTAGTTATTTTTTCCTTAAAGTTTTGGAGGTAATACTTGTATGGAGTTTGTCATGAGATTTTCTTGGATAATCATAGCCTTCATTATTTCTTCACCCAATGAGATCTCAATATGAGGTAGCGCTATTGGATTGAGTTGCTTAAGAATTATGACTTGACTATTCTCTATCATCTAGGCAATGCTAATGTGGTTGTGGATGCCTTAAACCTAAATTCAACTAGCTTGGGTCGCTTGGCACATCTTTGGCCCAGGAGAGGCCTTTGGCCTTAGAGGTTCAATTTTTGGATAACTAGATGGTTAGGCTTTATGTTTTGATACCTGGGTGCATTTTTCCATTCGTAAAGGCCAGATCTTTCTTGATAGAGCAAATTTGGGCTCATCAGTATGACGATGTTAGGTTGAGAGTAATTCGGGATAAGTAAAACACCTTAGCTTGGATCCTCAGAAAATTTCCTAAGTTGAGAATTCTAGACATCATAAGACTTATGCATACTAGTCATATGATATGGTACAATTTAGGGTCCCACCACTCATATGATGATCAGTGTAGTTTAGGTTGCATTTTGTCCAAGGTATGATTAGGCATTATACTAGTCGTATGTTAGGGTACGAGGTGTATGTTGCCAAACCATATGATAACCTAAGTCTAGCTTGGAGGATTCTGCCTAGGTAAAGGTTTAGGGGGGTACTAATCATATGATTGGGTACGATTTGATCTAGGGATTCATATGTTGGACAGTGTAAAGTCCAAATTGATGACTAGGGTACGAGTAGTGTGTACCGCATGTATTTTTGTGTACGAGTTTGGGGGGGAAGGAGTCGTACCATCCTACACACCACTTTTTAGCTTTTAAGCTGACATTTTGGAAAGTTACCACCCCAAACCCTTAAGTCCGCTTGACTTATAACATATTTTATCCTCTTATAACACACTTTGAAAGATCAAAAAATTCCAAAAACTCTCTCTAAACACTATCTTGAAGATTGGGCTAGGGTTTCTATAAGGTGTTCATCGAAAGGCTCAAAAGTTAAGTTTCTTCCATGTGAAGAAGGCATGCGAATCTTCCCTCATTTCTAGTTCTCAAATATCATGTGTTTTAAACATTGATTTTGATACATTAGTGGTGGTTTTGAGCACCATAGTTGAGGGTTTTGTATGTATAATGTTGAGTATTGTTTACTCTTGGTTTAAATTGTATTTCTACATGATTTTGATGATGGTTTTCACATATGAGTGCTTGGTAATTATGGTTTAACAAATGGGTCATGGGTAACCCCAAACTTGATGTTTTCTACTTTGATTTTTCTCTTCATAATAGCATGCCCATAAATTATTTGCGAAAATGCCTAAGAGAATAAACTAGTCATATAATGAATTGGGTTTTGCACTAATGCTTGGTATAAGAATGATAATGAAGGATGAATGATTTTGTAAAGGTCTTGATGACCATAAATTTAATTGTAATGTGTTTTGAACTAAGGCATTGGGAAAATGAATATGAATGGTTGGTAAATGGTTTTGTGAAGGCCTTGTTGGCCATGTAATGATATAAATAATAACCTTGGTAGTTTAGTTTTCTATAAGTGTTTGTCCCTAAACATTAAATTGATTTATGTCTTTATTTGATATGGTTTTGAGTCCTTAAATGTTGAATTAAATTGATGGCTTTGTATAGACAATAGGTTCAAGTTCCAACATTGAATAAGAATGGTTATGGCATTGTCGTACACTTGCAAGTAGTGTTGGTATGATGATACCAGTGGGATGCCTTTGGTAAGTAGTTAACTTAATGTTTGTGTATGTGAAATAATGGTTTTAATTTGGATTTAAAGTGGGATGTGTAGTTGATCTATGAAAGTGGAGTCTAAAGGACTAACACTCGAAACCACGCTAGTCGATGCGGGTGTCTTATGACCGAGTGGTTTGAGTACCCAGAATGAATATATGAATGGGAGGTTTGAGTCCCTCATGTTGTATACATTGGTGCTATATCACCTTGATTATGCCAAGAAGTTTAAGGCCCCCACATAGGCATATACGGTTATGGATATTCTCTAGTTCGTGCAGCTACACGCATTGAGGCCCTTTAAGCTAGGGGAGAGCTAAGCCCATCTAGCCCATGGGTGCCTTGTTCTATGATGGTTATGCTACACAACCCAGGTTAATGTTTTCAAAGTTCATGTTAATCTTGTTCCCTAACTCGACATGGTATATGTATATGTATATATTGCATTGGTTGATTGGATTTGAATCGTTGATAATATTTTATCCTTATCCTTGAGTTACATACTACTGCTCCAACCACTAACCGTCTTCGATGCTGTATCCTCACGCGATGCAGGTGTTGGTCATACTACACATATGACTCGGTGACTTGGACTTTGGTGACAACTTGTGTTGACTTGAAGTAGTGAGCTTTCATACTTTGGAAGGATCCATTTCTTGCTTGAGTTTTCTTATATATTCATATATTTAGAATGGACATTGGTTTTGCCTATGGTCGGGGGCATGTCCTGGCCAGATATTATTAGATTTCTTTTGGAGGCTTTGTATGGACAAACTGTGGAATTGAGAACGATATGATATGGTGTGATTTGGACTTGGTTATTATCTAGGTTATGTTATGGTTATTGGTTGGTTGGATTGAATAGCGGGGTGATCTCTAATCCTTATTAGACTTGTGGTTCCCATTACGACAAGGCCCTGGTTTGGGTTATGTTAATATGGTATTGAGTGGTGAGGCTAAGGAAGCCTCACTTGATCCAGACAATGTCTTTAGGATTGGTGGCTAAGTTTATGTGCAAAGAGTGGGTTATTAGATTAGATTAATTTTGGAGGAAGCTCATTATTCTAGATATTTCATTTATTTAGAAGTGACTAAGATGTATCATAATTTGAGACAACATTACTAGTGGCGTAGTATGAGGAAGGATGTAGCGGACTTTATAACTCGATGCCTTTGTTGCCAACAGGTGAAGGCCGACCTTTTAAGACCTAGTGGTTTGCTTCAAAGGTTACCCGACCCCGAGTGGAAATGAGAAAAGATCATTATAGACTTTGTGATTAGGTTGCCTCGTAGTTCGCATGGTTTTGATAGTGTTTGGGTCATCGTGCATCAATTAACCAAATCTACTTATTTTATTCCATTTTAGGTTTCCTTTAGTGCTGAGAGGTTTGCATGTTTCTCTAGTTGTGATGTAGTTCGTCTTCATAGGGTGCTGGTGCCTATCATATCAGATCGAGTTTCTATTTTCATGTCTCACTTTTGTAAGACTTTTCAGGAGGAGTTGGGTAACTGAGTTGATCTTCGCATAACATTTCACCCCCAAAATGATGGACAGTCAGAGCAGACTATTCATGCTTTGGAGAATACACTCTGCGCTTGTGTGATAGTCTTTGGAGGCTAGTGGGAACAACATCTAGCCTTGGCTGAGTTTGTGTATAATAATAACTATCATTCTAATATTGAGATGGATCCCTTTGAGGTTTTGTATGGAAGTCATTGTCGCTCTCCAATTGGCTGGTTTGATATTTTGAAGATCAAATGTTGAGGTATGGACTTACTTTATGAGTTTTTGGATAGGGGTTGTGTCTTTCAGGATAGACTTTGAACGACCCAGAGTAGGCAAAAGTGCTATGTAGATCATAGGTATCGTGCCCTAGGGTTCAATGTTGGTGATCATGTTTTCCTTCGTGTATACCCCATAAAGGGCATATTGATGTTTGGGAAGAGGGGAAAAGTTAGCCCTAGGTATTTGGACCTTCTGAGATCCTTTGGATTATTAGCGATGTATCTTATGAGTTTGATTTGCCTCAAAATTTATTAGCTAGTCATCTAGTTTTTCATGTTTCCATTCTTCGATGTTACATTCTAGATGAGTCTTTTGTCTGATGGCCGTGTTGTAGAATTATTCCTATAGTTAAGGTCCAGTAAAGGCATCGACCTATAGATAAGTCTAGTTGGGAGGTTAGGTGTGATATGCATAGTAGTTATTCCCATCTTTTCATGGATTTAGGTATTTATATTACCCTTAGATCAAGGATGAACTCGATTCTTAGTGGTGGATAATACAATGACCTGATTCTTGGTATTTTGTGAAAATTATGTGATTCTGTGTGATTTAACCATTTTACCCCTTCCTGTGGTTACATTATGGTATTTATCGTAGGTGGGGAGGTTTGGCATAGTTCCCAATGCCTTTTGGTGTGAAATTTGTGATATTGTGGTTTTTGATGGCTTGAAAAAACTTATAGTTGACTTCATCAACATTTATTGATCTATGCATCAGATGGAAAAGTGTACTGTGCCAACAGGCCTGAAACAACGACTTTAGGTTGGTAACATGGTTTGTTGGTTTTATGGCTCTTATATCTTATTTTGACCCTTGGTTCAAAAATTTGAAAAATTTGATTTTGGGGGTCAACTTTGTGAAAATGATGTCCTTTTAAAAATTTATATCACCATTGAGTTTGGAGAGTTGAATTTGGTAAGTAGCATAGTCTGTTTGCGTTCTCGGGGTTCCAAATGAATATTGAGGGGTCCGTAGAGACTTAGAATTCTCCAAGTCTCCTGCTAGTGCATAATTTCTGGTGTAACCACTAAAGCGGCCCTTTGGGCACTTTAGCGGAGGGAGATTTAGTGACCCTTTGGGTGCTAAAGCAGCCCTAGACGCCTAATAGGTACTACTAAAGTGGTAAATTAGGTGCTTTAGCGCCTGCCTCTAAAGCGGCCCAAGGTCCACTTTAGCATACTGTCACCTGGCATGGGTACCGCTTTAGTAGCACCTAGGTGCTTTAGTGTCGACAGCTAAAGTTGCCTATGGTCCGCTTTAGGAAACCTAGTATATTAAAATATGTCTTTTCACAATTCCTTTAAAGACTTGGAGCTTGGGGTTTGAATTTTTGAGCTATTTCTTTTATTTTTAAGCTTGGGTAAGCTCCAAATCCCTATTTCAATTACTTTTCTTCAATTTTTATCATATAGGCTTCGCTAAAACTTGGATTTCAAAGGTGAACTTTGGGGATTTTATTTCAGGAGTCCTAAAATAGTATTTATCTGATTTAAACCTCAATTTCAAACCATTTTCTCTTGGGTTTTCTTCTATGAGACTTCTTTCATTTCCGAATTCGCTTGTGATAAGTCATAGCATTAGTATGAGTTTGTTGACCGCATAAGGGCGATCCATCTTGATGATGAATTCCACGATAATAAGAAATCAAAAGTAATCGTTCGATGTCAGGGAATTATATTTTTAAACAAAAATTTTAATTTTACCCGTCTTATTCGAGAACCTATTTCGATCGAAAGTGGTCAATGTGGGTATCAACTTCTTTCTTTTGATGCGTAGATTCTATATTTGTTTGTTTTAGCTGATTTTGAGTCCGTACGTATAGTGAAATATTGATAATAAAAGCTTAATTATTTTGATTTCAATATTCGAGGTAGGTTATGGCTTAACTTTCTTCAGACTAGGTTGGGTAGTTAATAATAATGTAAAAGCCTGCTATGTGTATGGGGTTGTATCATGGAAAATATATTTATGTTATTCATGTGTTGTGTAGGGTCCTATATGGATAATATTTGGTGTTTTTGTGACATTATTTATTTATGTGTGAACGTGTGGGGTCTTATATGATGTTGTTGGCCCGGTATTGATATGTGATTATTTGGTTACACTCTTTTTAGAGGGAAAAGACTAAATCTCGAGATTCATATGGTATCAATGACATTTTACTTGTACATTTCACTTGATGGTTTCGGGATTATATTTGATCATGGATGGTTGGAGGATTTGAGTGTATTTTGGCTCATGATTGAGGTGGTTTTATACACTTTGGTATTATTATTCCATCTTATTTCACCTCGTTTTGAGAGAAATTCGTGTGCTTAATGCATTCATATTAATATAAATAAGCATTTAAGAGTCCAAGTGTGTGATTATAATGTTCAAAATATTTTTCAAATAAGTTTGTGCTTAATTGAGTCATTTAGAGTTCAACCCGAAAAACTAGTTTTACTAGAATGAGCTAGGTGTGTGTCTGGTTGGTATCAGTGGATTCTAATGTGTTTAATTTGTTCCAAATGATTTAAATGTGTAATTATATGTGGAATAACTTGTTTGTAATGTGCACATCTCAATGTGATTAAGTTAAGAGTCGGAACATAAAGTTAAAGATCGTGCGAATGTGCCTTATCTTAGCTCTTGTTTTGATTTATCGTTGAGGTTATTGTGTTGTTTTGATCTCTAATTTGTGGTGTGTGATATTGTATGAGGCTTTGTGAGCTGAATACAATGATATATTGATGATAAAAAGGCTCAAAATTCATTGAAAATACACTACAAAAGTCATGAAAAAAACGAGGGACGTTCAACACTTAACTAAAATTTTGGACGCAACTTCCAATGACCTCTCACGATTCGCTCTCATTGCAACCTCCATTCCTTGTTTTTAAAAGTCGCATCGCGACCTATATTTATTGTTTTCAGAAGTCGCATCGCGATGGGTCACATTAAACGGTGAAAATTTCAATCTTAGTCTTACACGATTTTTGCATATTTTACAAATACAATTGCATGGCATGCAATTTAAGATAGATAGGGAATAGTTTTGTGGGAATCTTGGAGCTTTACAATTTTAATCCCACAAGGAGTGGGATTAGGAGTTAAATATTATAAATACCCATACCTGGACAATAACTGGAGACATCTTGGAATATAAAAGTGGTGGACGGTGGTGAATGTGGAAGCTGCTACACAATTCTTAGGTTTTTATATTTTATTTTTATTTATTTTGTCTTTAATTATCATATCATATATTCAAGTAATTGGATCGTGATTATGAATATTTTCAGCTAAAAATCCTCTTTTCGGGGCTAAAACTAAGAATATGAGTACTATTGTTTTTGATTAAATTCGATTAATTTTGCTTATCATAGTTGTTTGTTTGTTTATTGTTTGGTTAATTATTTTAGGGATTGATCACTTGTAAAATTCATATATTGTCAACATTGTGATCTCGAGAGAGGGAATAGGGAGATAGAACATGGGAATAAACAAAGTTTGGATTTTTATTCTTTTATAAAATAAAGAATTAAACATAGCGTCTAGGACAGAGATGTACTTAGATGCCTTACTTGATTCAAACGTTGGATGATAGCTTTTAATTCACTTAATTGAATTATTACATCCCCGCTCAACGATGTAGTTGTAATGTCCAAATTAGGTAAACGATTAGAGGTTGGGAAACCATGATCATGCAATTAACCCTTTGAATCAACAACCAAGATAAGCTAATTAATGAATCAATAACATAGTATGATTGTTCGGAGTGCTTTAACCCTGGGCTTTAATCCATTGATTGTTCCAAGTACTTTAATTTACACATTATTTCCTTTTCTTTAGTTTACAAATTACAAACTCTTTCTTTTTGGTTACTTTTTCATCAATTAAATCTAAACTGTGAACTAGAATTGAATTGTTGTTGAAGCAAGTCCCTGTGGGATCGATACTTGGCTTCTTGAAGGCCACTTTACTACTTGATAAGACCACGTACACCTGCGTGTGTGCTCGGGCGCTATTAGCTCACTTGGTTGTTATATTGGTTTGATATGGGATATTTTCATCTTGGTTGGTTGTGAGCATTTTATCCTCATTTCATATTCATTCATGAAACATTGGTACCACCATGGAAATACTGGAAACACTAGATTTTTTGCTACAAAATGTGACATCTTTAAAAACCCTTTACTGATATTTGTGTCAGAGAGGATATATAGATATTGGTATTGGATATTGGTTGTATATAGGTTGATGAACCCCCCATGGGTCGTACGCCAGAAAGCTTTAGCTCCATTGGCTTATAAGGAGGTTGTGCAATAACCTTATGCATCACATCATCATCATCATAATATTCATTTCACTTCATATATTGTGCTTATTCTGTGACCGTATTTTCTTCCTTTGATTTGATATCATTCCATTTTTTCTACCTTTCTATACCTGTAATTGATGTATGTGTATACTTGTCCTTTTTTAATTATCCATATTTTTTATGTGTTTATAGTAGAACCATTATTGGAGATGATGCGGGCTATCGTTTGGGACATTTTTTTATTGCAGGTGATGTGACCATAGTTAGTGTTTATATGTTTTATTTTTACTTTACTCAATCGTCCTATGATTCTACCGTGTACAAGTGGACTATACTCATCCCTCCTGTGCCCTTTTAGTGCAGATCCAAGTAGAAGTGCACTACATGAATAGTTAATTTTAGCCGATACATGGAGCTCAATCTAGGTAGCGGTTGATCTATGGATCCAGAGTTGACTTCTACCTTTTCTTTTCTAGACTATGTCTTGTAGTTAGAGACAGAGTTTTTGCTCCTAGTGAATACGTTATACATATTTTTGACCTCGAATTTCACTAGTTAGTTCTTACACTTTGACTCAAGGTTTTGGGATTCAGTTGGTATCTTGATTATATTTTTGCTTCTACTGTATTTATATATGACTCAACTCCACTCTAGGGGTCTTGCCTTGGTTTTGGTATAGTTTTTCTAATTTTATATCAGTATAGGAGATAGGCTTACTTGTCAAGCCTTGTTGTGACAAATGCCATCATGACCCTTGGTTTCTGGGTCGTGACATTCCTATAACTACCCAAGTCATTTTTGACTTGCTAGAACTGACAGTTCAGTTACTAGGAATTTCATTTGGTTTTTAAAGCCAATTCTCTACTTTGAAGTCATTGCTGGTTCAACCTGCCTACCAGGAGAAACCTTCAGTAAAACAACCCCCCATGCTAATTCTGACCGTTTCAGCAGCTCCAGAACAATGATTTTAGGCTAGGTTGATCCCTGGTCTAGGTTTTAAGGCTTCCAAACTCATTTTGGGCTATTGTTCAGTAGTCAAGGAAAATGTCACATGGGTTTAGGACCTATTTTTCGTCGAAACGATCTTAGATGGAAATTTCGACAAAGCCATTGAGTCTGAAATATCAAATTGATAAGGTCTCATAGTTTGTTTGCACGTATGAAATTATGTATGAATCATGAGGGATTGGGAGAGACTTAAAATTCTTTTAAGTCTACACTGGTACTGGTGCATTGCTTAAGTGACCAATGGGATGCCTTAGTGGCTGATCTGCTATGGATTTATTGCACTTTTGATGCTTAAAATGATAAAAATATACAAGTTACTTAGGTTTATTTTGGATATGATATGTTTTTTTTTTATGTTTTTGTAGAAAATCAGGATTTGGGACTATTTTGGAAGAAGTGAGTGAAAGTTGATGTTTTTGGCCATTGAAGTGGGCACCTATGGACCATATGTGATACCTACGGTCCATAGTTATCAAAGTAGGGGTAAGAAACTGGGAGTCTAGAGGCTCAGAAGTGCAGGAAAAAGACTCTGTCACTTACGGAGGGGCACCTACGGTTCATAGGTGCCACCTAAGGTCTATAGGTTCCATCTACGGTCTGTAGGTGATAGAGTAGGTCGCAGAGGGCCAAAGTCCAAAGAGTTCAGGAGCTGCTAGCGGAAGGGGGGGCACCTATGTGGACCACCTACAGACCGTAGGTGCCACCTACGGGCCATAGGTGGCCTAGTAAGTGGCCACTGACCTTGATTTTCCTTCTTTATTCAAGATTTGTTTCGTAGTGTTTCCTGTAACCTATATATACTCTTTTGATGTTTTTAGTTAGCTTACATACTCCATGTACTTATAAACACATATTTGATTCCAGGATTCAAATTTAATCTTGGTATTACTTTATTCTTGATTTTGGTTGATATTTCACTTACATACTTTTGGGTTTATTCATTGATTATTGTGATATTGTTTGAATGTCTTCAATATAAATTCCTCTATTAATTTCACAATAATGATCGACCAAAGCCCATATTAAGGGTTATGGGAACCCTGGCAGATTGACAAAGTAGGAAAAATGTTTAGTTGTTCTAAACCGATATTTTTACATGTATTGTGGTTACCGTAAGTTTAATAACTCTCTTAGCAGTTGCAAACATTAATATACCATCTAGCATATTACTACTTACTTCATAAGTGGAGTAGGGATTAGAAAAATATAATCATAACAATAATTAAAGATTAATTATTGATCTAGGCTAATCAGTATAATCTATCTAAGATGGTTATCTACCATCTAATAACATAAGACTAAAATGGTAATAGTTAATTGGGAGATAGGATAATGATTAGTAATGAAACATCTTGAGACTTAAAAGATAAAGGGTAAAATCTATCAATGAGTCCACAAGATAGTTGTTAGTACATAACTTATCAGATTCTACATGCAAGATTTTGGGTTAGTTCAACAAAGCATGATAAAATTACTGAGTTGAGAAACTAGGGGGAATATAGCCCTAGTATATGTTTCCAAGTAATTACAACCAAAGTTGAGTTCTATTAATTGTTCAAGATTACTACTAGAAACCCCACATTTACTTTCTCTATTGCCCATTAGTTCCAACAAATGAGAGATATAATTCCATGTATTCCCTGTGGGTTTGACCCCAACCTGAGTTGGGTTACTTTACTTGACAGTGACCACTTTATCTTCAATTGGAAGTGTAGTTTGGGCATTGATCAAATTTTTGGCGCTGTTGTCGGGGATCAAACCTGGGGTACCCACGTGACTGGTAGGAATACTTAAAATATTGCAGCCATTGCCGGAGAGTGTGGTGTTGTAACGCCCCGAATCTGGTACCCAGAATGCCACACGGTGCTTATGACCTCGAAGGACCACAAGCTAACTCATGAGAGATATTTACACTGAGCATTGCATAACATACTATATAAATGCAAAAAAAGGCTGAAAGGCTATAAGTTTAAATATCTTATAAAACATAAAATCTGAAAATACGGTATCACCATACAAAAACTAAAATAACTGTGTAAACATGCTAGTCTGAAAGCCTCTAAACTTTTTAAAAATTGTGGAGTTGATGGGACATGTCCCCAACTAACTCCGGACTACTAAAATAATAAAATAATAAAATAATCAAGCTATTCTGAATGATAAGGACTCACTGCTTGTTTGGATATTGAATGTCTGAACTATTAAGCATGCTCTGGAGCTCGTGCTTCTGAACCTATGGCATAAACCACCATAACGCAAATGCGTCAGTACGATTGAATGTACTGGCATGCAAGTGAGGTAGGCTGAATGCAAGGGTTCATATGCATGAACAATACTGACTGACTGGATAACATGAATGTGAGAATACATGCATGAAAATATGAACTATAATTGAAATCATGACATTACTAAATCTGAATACTGATAACCTAAATTTCATATAACTAATGTACTATAATTTGAATAACTGTGTCTGACAGTCCTATTTTTGATGGAACTAGATGAGTTCCATACTGAACTGGGTAGCTGCATCTGACAGTCCTAAATTCTGTAGAACTATCTAAGTTCTATTACTGAGACTGAGACTATAACTGTAGGAAGTAGTCATTTAACTGACATGCCCCAAATGAGATAATATAATTGAGTTGGGGTCCAATCTGTAACCCCAATTGGAAGGGTGTCAATACCGCACCACTGGTAAGGACAAGATGTGAGTAATCCCTTATCTAATAGGTACTCTAATGAAAATGGAGGAACCCTTATCTAACAGGTTAAGTCACCTCATCAACTTTCATCTAATAGGTTGATGTCTCAACCTATGCTGGCTACGTAGTTCTGGGGTGCAAGGATTGCTTCTAAGAATCACACCCACTACTCGCAGGTGAGTACCCATCCTTGAGAACATGTGGTGTTGAATCCTAGTCCCATCTGGTTAGACACTAAATTAATTATACTGAACTGATTGGACTGAGTTCATTGAGTTTCATTGATTGACGAAATATTATCGAGATCTGATAACTGACTGAGATTATTGAGATTACTGAGTTTTCCTGAGTCATGAGACTGACTGATTTCTACTTAATATGGCTTGCCTTAGAGTATCTTGGAAACTAATATTAGCTCTAGGCACACAGCTAAATTATCGGGTACAATCACCCCCAGGAATCGATAGAATGAAACTGACAAGACATGACATTTCTTAGATTAACGACCATAATCAACAATCCATAATACAATTATTGGGGAATTTCATGATGCACTTGATTGTCATGGTTTGGCACATGAATAGGAATGCATATAAACATGTCATAATTTGATAGGGCTAATCTCATGAACAATCTATCAAATAACTTCAATGCATAATAATAACATGGAAGTCATTTTCAACATAAGGGTAAAACATGGGTTCATCAATTTGGTCATAATTGAGTCCTAAAGCATGATTCTTATTCTCTTGGGGATATTATCAAACACATTTCATGCACAACCATAGGCTTAGGAATATACACTAGTTCATACATTATGGTTAATTTAATCAACACAATTTAAAAGTTTCCAACCCACATACTAGCATAATTTCTTGAAAAGTGCATAAAGCCTCTAACTTGGGATTCATACAACCACATCAACATAATTAAAACCAACTCACCTCATGGAAATCATAATTCATGAGTTTAAAATGGGATTCTTGAGCTTCATGGGTGAAAGAAACCCATGAATCAACACTTTACATTCATGGTTAGATGATTTCTTGAAGGTTGGTGGAGGAAAGCTTTACTTGGGATTAAACACCTAGGGTTTCTTGTTCTTGGGGATTGGTCTCTGAGAGAAACCCTAATTTTGTGTTGTGGATGAATGATAAAGTTATGAGCTCTAGTATGGTAGAATTAGGGGTTAAAATGGGTGAAAAAAAGACCTAAATACCCTTTTAAAAAATGGCTTAAAATCGCTGATCAGAAGTAGCAACGATTTGGGCGATGGTCCATCGCTGGCTCGATGGTCCATCGGTCCTGACCATCGTATTTGGCCAGAACCTAAACTTTCTGCCTTGTCTGTGATGGTTTGGGCGACATTCCATCGCTAGCTCAACGGTCCATTAGTCCTAGCCATCACACTTGACTAGAATTTGGGTTCACTACCTTAGTTGCGACGGCCTGGGCAACGGTCCATCGCTAGCTCGACAGTCCATCAGCCTGATCGTTGCTTCTAGGCAGTTCTGACAGTTCTCTTTAAAATGTCCATAACTTTTTAACTCAGATATCCGATTTGGACAAAATTGATATCATTGGAAAGCAAATTCAATTTTGCACATGATAAAAAGTTGAAATTGGGGAAATTCTATCTAATTTAAATATTAATTATTTAGAAAGTCATCACTAACTCTTCTGAAGACTAGATTTGACTTAAAAAAAGTTTGGGGTATTACAATATCTCCCCCTTGGGAATAGTTACCTCAAATGGGTCTAACTATACTGGTAAAGCCGATAGACTGATCTTACTTAAGGGACGTGAACATTTGAACATGTCTATATGACTAGAACTTCTGATATACTGAAATCTCATACTGAATATACATGTCTGATGCATGGATATGTGATGGATAGTCTTTATGAATGCATGACTGAAATTACTGAGAAACTGAGTTTCTCATAATGAGAATGCATATATAATGCATGAATACGTGACTAATATGATACATAAATATATGCTTGGATATGGAAGGGTATTTGATACCAAGTTTATAACTAAAATCTGAACATGAAATTGAATAAGCTTAAGAAAAGCTATTACCTTAGGTTGAGTCTGAGTTTGCAGAGAAGTGGTGAGGATACTTGGTTCGTATATCTACTTCTTCTTCTTAAGTAGCTCCCTCAATGGACTGATTCTGCCAAAGAACTTTGACTAGAGGGACATCTTTGTTCCTCAGTCTGCGAGTCTAGTAGTCAAGAATTTTGACTGGGATCTCTTCAAAAGAAAGGTTGTTCTGAATGTCCAAGCCCTCTACCGGGACTATAACTACTAGGTCACCTCTGAACTTCTTTAGCAAGGAGACATGGAACATTCGATGAACTGAGGCTAGATCTGAAGGCAATTCTAGCTCATAAGCTACCTTGCCGAAATGACTGAGAATTTTTAAGGAACCGACATATCAGTGACTGAGCTTTCCCTTCTTGCCAAACCGCTTCACTCCCTTCATGGGAGAGATTTTCAATTACACATAATCACTAATCTCAAACTCCAGATCCTTTCTACGCACATCTGCATATAATTTCTATCTTCTCTGAGCAGCCTGGAGTCTTTCTCTGATTAACTAAACTTTCTCTAAGGTGTCGCATACCAAGTCTAGCTCTAATACTGTGGCCTAACCTTCTTCGAACCAACCGATTAGAGATCTACACCTCCTACCATAGAGAGCTTTAAATGGAGCCATCTGAATACTATAATGATAGTTGTTATTATATGCAAACTCAATCAAAGGCAAGTGGTCATCCCAACTCCCCTTGAAATTAATTGCACACACCCTTAGTATATCTTCTAAGGTCTGAATGGTCCTTTCAGCTTGACTATCTATCTGAGGATGAAAGGTTGTACTAAGGTGAACTTAGGTACCAAGACCCTTTTAGAATACTTTCTAGAAGTGAGAGGTGAACTAGGTACCTCTATCTGAAATAATAGATAATGGAATACCGTGCAATCTGACCAACTCCCTGATATAGAGTCTAGCATAATCCTCTACTGAATAATAGGTATGGACTGGAAGAAAATAAGCTGATTTGGTTATCCTATCTATAATGACCCAAATTGAATCATACTGATGATGTGTACGAGGCAAACCCATCACACAGTCCATATTCACTACTTCCCACTTCTAAGTAGGAATACTGAACTCCTATATGGACTCACTAGGCTCCTGATGCTTTATCTTAACCGGTAACATATAGAGTATTTAGCCACGAACTTTGCAATATCTCTCTTCATCCCACTCCACCAATAGATCTCACACAAATTGCAGTACATCTTAGTTGCCCCTAGATGAATCAAGCAGCGCGCACCATGCACTTCTGCAAGAATTTATTGCCTTAAGTCATCTACACTGGAATCACATAGACGACCCTGACAACGGAGAACACCATCTCCCCCTTAGGAGAAAAGCTCTACTTTCTGATCTCTGGCCGACTCTTTCAACTTAACAAGACTGGGATCTATATCTTGCTTTTCTTTCACCTCGGATAGTAGAGATGATTCTGAACTATTCTGAACCCATATACTACCTTTTACTTTATCGACTAAGTGGACACCTAGTCGGGTAAGCTGATGGACTTACTGAGATAAATTCTTCTTACTGTCCTCAACATGAGTGATACTACCTATAGACAGTCTACTGAGAGCATCGGCCACTATATTGGACTTGCCCAAATGATAAAGGACACTCATGTCATAATCTTTCAAGAGCTCTAACCACCTTCTCTGATGAAGTTTAAGATATTTTTGAGAGAATACTTATTGAAGGCTTTTGTGATTTGTGAATACATCTATATGAACACTGTAAAAGTAATGCCTTCAAATCATTAAGGCAAAAATACGGCTACTAACTCAAGATCATGAGTCGGATAATTCTTCTTATGGGGTTTAAGCTGTCTGGATTTATCACAGTGCACTACAAATCCATTTGAACCGTCTGGAAGAGTCAAAACTAGAGGTGAGGTGAGTCGAGTCTTAAACTCCTGAAAACTCTTCTCATAAAGATCTGACCACTAAAACTTGACTTTTTTCTGAGTCAATCTGGACATAGGGGATGCAATAAAATAAAATCCTTCAACAAACCGATGGTAACAACCAGCCAACCCCAAAAAACTCTTGATATTTGATGGAGAGATAGGCCAACTCCAGTTTCTTACTGCTTTGGTTTTTTGAGGACCAACTCTAATTCCATCACCAGAAATGATATGACCAAGGAATGCTATTAACCTTAGACAAAATTCGGATATATTGAATTTGGCGAACAACTTATGATTTCTGAGAGTCTGTTATACTATTCTGAGATAGTCTGTATGATCACACTCACTGCGGGAATAGAAAAGAATATCATCCATAAGACTATGATGGACATGTAGAAGTACTACTTGAACACACGTTTATTAAGTTTATAAAAGCTTCTGAGGCATTGGTTAGACCAAAAGACATGACTAAGAATTCAACGTGACCATACCGAGTTCGGAAAGCTATTTTTGGAATGTCACATTCTCTACCTCTGAGATGATGATAGCCTAATTTGAGGTCTATCTTAGAGAAATAGCCAACACCCTGAGTTGCTTAAACAAATCATCAATTTTGGAAAGTGGGTACTTGTTCTTGACCGTGACTTTATTGAGCTAACGGTAATCAATGCATATTCTGAGAGAACCATCTTTCTTTTATGCGGATAAGACTGGTGCACCCCACGGGGACACACTGGATTTGATGAATTCCTTATCTAAGATATCCTTCAATTGTTCCTTCAATTCTCTGAGTTCTGCTGGAGCCATTTTGTATGGTAGAATAGATATAGGACGAGTATCTGGAATAAGATCAATGCCGAAGTCTATTTTCGTTTCAGGAGGAATTCCTAGAAGATCTTTGAGAAATACATCTGAGTAGTCATTCTCTACTGGGACTAATTGAAGTTTGGGAGTTATAGAACTAATGTCCTTAACTTGAACAAGATGATAGAAACATTCCTTAACTATTATTTTCTATGCCCGAAGGTAGGAAAAAGGCTGACCTCTGAATGCTAAAGTACTACCCCTCCACTCTTGGATAGGTTCATTTAGAAACTAAAACTGGACCACTTTATTTCTGTAGTCGACTGTGGCAAAGCAGGAATGAAGCCAATCTATTTCAAGAATTCATCTGTCTACTGATGTGACTTTCTGAGATACCATAATCAGACAGTTCCTGTATACACATCAGGCTATGATAGTTTTACCCACTAAGGTAGAGCCTGAGAAGGGCTCTGCTAGAATTTTAGGATTGACTACGAAATTAACTGCTATATAGGGAGTAACAAAAGACAAAAAAGCTCCTGGATTTAGCAAGGTGTAAACATGTACATGAAAGATCTGTAATGTACTAGTAACCACATCAGGAGAATTTTCCTGATCTTGTTGGGACTGAAGAGCATAGAGTCTATTTGGGTGTTACCTATTAGTAGCACTGGAAGAGACACCCTGCTGATGTGGACTACCAAACTAAGCTGGAGGGCGATTATACAGACCCTGAGGACCTGGCTGGGGTTAATCTCTGACTCTATGGCCTAGCTTGTCACTTCCAAAGAAAATATCACTACCAGCTTTACAAGTACCCTGATGGTGCTTGCCACATATCTGATAAAGAGAATAGGTTCTGGCACTGCTAATACTATCCTGAGACTTAGAGCTTGGTGCCCTATCTCTGTTGCCATCTCTAAAGTTCGGCACTAGAGCACTGGCTGAGAAAAGATCTTGAATGGATGACTTTGGGCGGAACTGAGAATGTTTACCACCCTCTAACTTAGGCTAATTGAAGTTAAAACTACTTGTCCTTGCTTTCTTAATTTGTTTCTCTTTCATCTTAATCTTCTGCTCTTCTATCTGTTGAGCATGGATCATAAGCCTGGCTATGTCCATCTCACTAATCAGCACTGCAGATCTGCACTGACCACACTATCAAACCACAAAAATAAACTTACGTATCTCGATACTGCTATCTGCCATTATATGAGGAGCATATCTAGCTAGTTGAGTAAACTTAAGAGAATACTCTTTCACTATCATATTGCCCTACCTGAGGTTGATAAATTCTAATACCTTAGCCTCCCTCAGCTCTAGATGAAAGAATCTATCAAAAAAGGTAGTGGCAAACTCCTCCTACTTAATTGGCCTTGTATCTATAGCCCTCTCTACTTTCCACTGTTTAAACCATGTGTGAGCATATCCTGCAACTGATATGCATCTAGATCAGCACTCTCACTAGTGGTAAGCCCATTGATATTTGTAACCTTCTGCACCTGATCAAGGAATTCTTGAGGGTCCTCATCTAACTTAGACCTGAAAAAGGATAGAGGATTCTTTCGGGTGAAGTCTCGAATCCTAGCTGTGACATTGTTGGCTACTGGATGGCTGGAACAGCAACTGGCTATTTATTCTAAGCAGCAAACTAAGTTAGCAAGAGTAGTGAATGCAGCTCTGAACTCTGCATGGGAGAAATGTTCCTCCAAGGGATTTGCTTGGATGGGCTGAAAGGGCTGATTGATTTCAGTTTCTTCTTTTGAGAGGCATGTTCTATAAATAAAAAAGGGAGAAACAGATTACACTGAGAGTTAAATTTGAGCTCATGCTCACTGGCACAACATGAATAATGAAAGAAAGGAAACTATTCCCAAAACATCTTATAGCCTCCTGTACATAAATGTGTCACGCAACATACCTATGCACAAAACTCTACTAGATGTGTCTTTTCAGACTTCCTAGGACACTATTGAACCTTAGGCTCTGATACCAAGTTTGGAATACCCCAAATTTAGTGCTTAGAATGCCATATGGTGCTCATGACCCCGAAGGACCACAAGCAAAACGATGACTATTATCTATACTGAGCACTGCATAACATACTTTATAAATGTGGAAAAAGGCTGAAAGGCCATAAGGTTCAAATATTTGATAAAACATAACATCTGTAAATATGGTATCACCATACCACAACTAAAATAACTGTCTGAACATGCTAGTCTGAAAGCCTCTAAACGTCTAAAAACTGTGGAGTTGATGAGATATATCCCCAACTAACTCCAAACTACTAAAATAATAAAGTAATAAAATAATTATGCTATTCTCGAATGATGAGGACTCACTGCTAGTCTAGATACTGAATGTCTGATCTACTAAAATGCTTTAGATCTCATGCTTCTGAACCTATAGTATAAAACACCATAATACACATGCATCAGTACGATTGAATGTACTAGTATGCAAGTGAGGTAGGCTAAATGCAAGGGTTTATATGCATGAACAATATTGACTGACTAGATAACATGAACGTGAGAATACATGCATGAATATGTGAATTGTAACTGAGATCATGACATCACTAAATCTGAATACTAATAACATAAGTTTCATATAACTGATATACTATAATCTGAATGACTGTGTCTGACAGTCCTATTTTTTATGGAACTAGATGAGTTTCGTATTGAACTGGGTGGCTGTACCTAACAATCCTAAATTCCATAAAACTATCCAAATTTTATTATTGAGATTAAGACTGTAACTGTGGGAAGTACGCATTTAACCGATATTCCCCAAATGAGATATTATAATTGAGTTGGGGTCTAATCTATAACCCCAATTAGAAGGGTATCAATACCGCACCACTGGTAAGGACAACCTGTGAGTAATCCCTTATCTAACAGGTACTCTAAGAAGAATGGTGGGACCCTCATATAATAGGTTAAGTCACCTCATCAACCCTTATCTAACAGGTTGGATGTCTCAAACTACGCTGGCTACATAGTTCTGGAGCACAAGGATTGCTTCTAAGAATCACACCCTCTACTCATGGATGAGTTCCTATCCTTGGGCATACTTGGTGCTAAATCCTACTCCCATCTAATTAGACACTAAATTAATTATACTAAACTGGCTGGACTGAGTTCACTGAGTTTCATTAACTGATGCAATAATACTGAGATCTAATAACTGATTGAGATTATTAAGATTATTGAGTTTTCCTGAGTTATGAGAAAAACTAAATTCTACTAAACATGGCTTGCCAGAGAGTATCTTGAAAAATCATGGTGGCTCTAGGCACACATCTAAATTATCGGGTACAGTTACCCTAGGACTCGATAACATGAAATTGAAAAGACATGACACTTCCTGTATTCATGACCATAATCAATAATCCATAATGCAATCATTGGAGAATTTCATGAGGCACTTGATTACCATGGTTTGGTACATGAATAGGAATGCATATAAATATGTCATAATTTCATAGGGCTAATCTCATGAACAATCTATCAAACAATTTCAATACATAACAATAACATGGAAGTCATTTTGAGCATAAGGGTAAACCATGGGTTCATCAATTTGGTCATAATTGAGTCCTAAAGCATGATTTTTATTCTCTTGGGCATTTTATCAAACACATTTCATACACAACCTTAGGCTTAGGAATATACACTAGTTCATACATCAACACAACCTTAGGCTTAGGAATATACACTAGTTCATACATCATGGTTGCTTTAATCAACTCAATTTCAAAGTTTCTAACTCACATACAAGCATAATTCCATGAAAAGTACATAAAGCCTCCAACTTGGGATTCATACAACCATATCAACATAATTAAAACCAACTCACCATATGGAAATCACAATTCATGAGTTTAAAATGGGATTCCTGAGCTTCATGGGTGAAAGAAACCCATGAATCAACACTTTACATACCTGGGTGGATGATTTCTTTAAGGTTGATATTGGAAAGCTTGACTTGGTATTAAACATATAGGTTTCTTGTTCTTCGGGATTGATCTTTGAGAGAAACCTTAATTTGGTGTTATGGATGTATAATAAAGTTATGAGCTCTGGTATGGTATAATTAGGGGTTAAAACAGGCAAAAAAATACCCAAATACCCTTCTAAAAATGGCTTAAAATTGCTGATTGGAAGTGGCAATAGTTTAGGCGATGATCTATCACTGGTTCCATGGTCTGTCGGTCCTGACCATCGTATTTGGCCAGAACCTGAACTTTCTGCCTTGTTTGCGATGGTTTGGGCGACGTTCCGTTGTTAGCTTGACAGTCCATTGGTTCTGGCTGTCGCACTTGACCAGAAGTTGGGTTTACTGCCTTAGTTGTGATAGATTGGGCGATGGTCCGTCGCTAGCTCGATAACTCATTAGCCTGACCGTCGTTTCTAGGCAGTTTCGACAGTTCTCTGTAAAACGTCCATAACTTTTTTACTTCGATATAATATTTGGACGAAATTGGTATCTTTGGAAAGATAATTCAATTTTGCCACATGATAAAAAGTCAAAATTGGGGAAATTTTATCTGATTTAAACGTTCATTATATAAAAATTCATCACTAACTCTTTTGGAGACCAGATTTGACTTAAAGAAAGTTTGGGGTATTATTGGTGTTGAGTTATTGATTGAAATTTGTTGGAGTCTTCAAGTCTTTATTTTTCTATACTTAGATAGGTATACGTCGGTGTATGCCTAACACCAGGAGTTAAGGAAATCCTTACTCCCACTGAATCCTAACCTAGAGAGGATATTACAACCTAATCGTACAATGATGGAACCAATACATATTATCTATCTTGAAGGGGTTTGGGATGATCCTAATATGGTACCTCTCCTTACTCTAGGTGATCCATTGAACATTGTTGATCGGCAGATAGAGCAGTTGTGGGAAGATAAAGCTATTTACTAGAGTATAGATGAAGTGGGTCGATTCGCTCAATAGGCAGAGCTAGCCAGTCCAAGACTGGTAGTTGATCGTTGAGAAACACTCAATGGTAAATGAGATGGTTATTGAGTGTGTCAATATTAAGGATCCCAGTAAACCAATACTTTCATCCATATGATAATAAAGAGGATATAGGATATGTTACGCCAACAAAAATAGTAGCTTTTATTCCTTTTGAACTGCCCCCTAATGTGAAATTTGGCATAACTAGTGCTATGTTCCAGCTCTTAAACTTGAATGGTGTATTTTTGGGCTCTACTACAAATGACACAAATATGCATCTTGGTAATTTTGTTAGGATCTGCACCTTTTATACTATTTGGGTGCAAATTAGGATGAACTCAGATTGAGGTTGTGCCTCTTTCTATTGACTAGAGAAGCTTCTTTGTGGCTGGGGTAACTTTCTAGAGGATCGATTATCACTCAGAATAAGTTGCACAGGTATTTCTTAAACCATTTATTTCCTCCTGCCAGAATTTTATAGTTAAGACGAGATATACAACCTCAGGAATCTATATTTGAAGTCGATGTACGAGGCTTAGTTCTAGTTTAAGAAAAAGTTGAGCATGGTACCTAATCATCATATTTTAGGGATGAGCTTATTGTAGATATTGAATAGAGACCTAAACATCAATTTGCAAGCCATGGAAGACACAATATTTTGAGAAGCATTTGTGAGATTACATTGGGAAGTAGCTGATGAGGTTTTAGGCTAGATCTCACTCACCAACTGAGGGTGGCATACTCAGGAGGCTAAGAAGGGTGCTGGCAGTTATGCCATTAGAGCTTTCAGTAATCATAGAGCAGTTGATGATTCTTTAGTACTAGAGATGGTACAGCTGAGGACTAATATTGTGGTGCTAATTAAGTAGTTTGCAACAACGAATTCTAAGAAGGTAAACACCATAGGTGCACAAGGTTCATTCTTTAAAGAATATGAGTCTAACTTAGAAAAGGATGCTAAGTATCTTGATCGCGAATAAATGGATTTCTGAGTCTAACGGCAAGGAAAACAAGGTTGAAACTATTATAGAGATAGATACAAAGATCATAGTAGGGAGTGCGATGGTGACTGGAGACAAAAAATGACTACAAAGAGAAGAAAGATAGGTATGTTCTACCAGGAAGTCATGATACTGTATAGAGAATGGAGCCCTTTTTATCTAAACTACTGAAGGGTCAAAAAAATAGGAAACATGCCTTAAGGAGATTAAGGATGATATCTCAGGTCTGAGCCAGAAGGTAGTCTCATACGACTACAATCAAGTAATTAGAGACATAGTTTGGGAAGATTTCTACTACTTTAAATAAGGGACAATTAGGAACCCTTCCAAGCAACACGGTTCAAAATCTAATGAATGACGGTGTTGATTTTAGTATTGGTGAGGGTAAAGGTAAGGGAAAGGTAGATGCATCCAAAGTGAAACAAATTCCATGACTGCCCACAACTTTTCCTGAATGACTGAAATAGAAACAAGAGGAAGGAAAGTTCAAGAGATTCATTGAGATGCTGAAAGATCTTAGGTTGAACATCCCTCTTGAGGATTTGGAGAAGATGCCTGGGTATGCCAGGTTTATGGAAGAATTGGTGATGAATAATCGAGTAACTAGTTTTGAGGACGTTGGTGGATTACACCATTATAGTACAATTACTTCTAAGTCTTTGGTCCAAAAAAGGGGTAATCTCGGTGCATTCAAAATCCCATGTACTATAGGGACATCCATATTCGCCTGATCGTATGTGACTTGAGAGCAAATATTAATTTCATGCCACCAACAGTATTCAAGTAATTTGGCTTAATCCCCCAAGAGCCTACTACTATGTGGTTTCTGATGACAGACTGCACAGTAAAAAAACCCTTGGTCATATCATTTGATGTGGTAGAAAGGGTTGATAACTTTATTTTTCTGAATGATTTTGTAATTTGGATTGAAAAGTTGACTTCAAGATGCCCATCATATTAGGAAGACCATTCATGACCATGGATAAAGCAATGGTTGATATGGAAAAAGTGTTGCTTAAGTTCAAAATCAATGACGAAAAAGTCACTTTCAACATCAGAAAAGCTATGAAGCAACCTACCGACATGAAGGTAGTGTTTTTATCCAATGTGTTGATGATCCTAGAGGTTATTCGTTTGGGTACCTTGATGAATTTTGAATATTCAAGGTGCCTAATGTCGCCCAAAAACTAATCTCCAAAGAAGTGTGCTGCGGTCGATGTCAAATATAGTAATCCAAACAAGGTAGGGGTCGAACGCACAGCGAAAACATTGAGCAATATATCAAAATTTATAATATCCACAAGTAGTGCAGAAAAGTAAATAGGGAAAAATTTTTAGTCAATAGTGAATAGTAACAGAATTTGAATGCTTGGGTTTGTAAAAATTAGAAGACGAACACTAGGACTGTGTCCCCTTTGGCTTCTCAACTTTGTAAATTTCTCGTGTTCAACTCACCTATTCTCTTGCTCTGCATGCAAAGTTGACAAGCTTTGTACTATCAACCATCTTGTGAACGTGATGACAAATCTTACCATTTATCCAGTGAGTTTCAGGGTGTCACTTTGTTGCTCCTTGTATGTATACTCATTTCAACTTTCATGTTTTGGGTCTCAAGTTGATTAGATGAGATGGCAAAATTGTAAGATGGTTGTAAATCCCAAATATCTATCTTAATCCTGTTTTCCTAATCTTAAACTTCCTTGTGAGAACATTTTTGAATACATGCAATCCTCAAGCTTCTATAGTAGCTTTGAGGATAATTAATATAAAGAAAATTAAGATACCTGCAACTGTAAGAAAATAGATGAATCTCCCACTATCATTACGTAGTTAATCCACCAGGGTTCGCACAACACTTGTCAGGGAGATTAGCTGCTCATGTTCATTAAACAATCCATGATAATCAATAAAGAAAACATTTAATTTATTGCAAAAATAATAATAAGAAGAAAATCCATGTAACTAATTACACAAAAATAAGAGGAAGAAAATCCAAAGTCTTCAATTAAATAAAAACCCAAAATCTCAAGAACAAGAATGTCAAAGAGCAAAATATGTTAAAAGTAGTTAAGGTATTGTAAAATTATGTCAGAGTGCATAACCTAATAAAGGAATAAAACTAAGGTATTTATAGTATCTCAAAATAACTCAGAAATCCTAATTAAAATGGAATAGGAAACATATGTCGGCACAGGTTCGACTCACGTGGTACACTCAAAAGGTTTTTTTATGAGCCATACAGTACTAGTCGTATGTGTTCTAGTGACTAATCTTCAAGGGCTTCAGGTTTTTGTTATCCTTACTATTCATTCTCACGAGTTGTACCTTGACCATACGACTCATGGTCTTCACTCGTCACCACCTGGGCCTTAATTTTTCAATGCTTTGGACATTGGTCTCTTCACAACTTATGCTTTTGAGTCATTCTCTGATATTACGACACTTCTTCTGTGACTTCAACTCTAACTTTAACTTTGGATTCTATTCTCTCAATGACTACTTCTCCAGACTCGTAGCCTTATCTTACGATTCATACTCTTCAGTCGTAGCCATTCTACACTTAACTTTCCTGCTTGAATTTTTTTTTTTATTATTTTGCTAACGGGTAAACCTATAAGCCATATGATGTATTGATGACTTGTAAGCTAACTCATATGATGCAAAAAAATTATCTTTGTTAGAGATTTTTCTTCTAGTTTCATTCCAAGAATGTCATTCACCTGTTTAACCTATAACAAGCACAAAACCACATTATACCTACTAAAATAATCTAAGTTCAAACATAAATTCTTTGTTTTAAGCATCAAAAGTATTGTGTTTCCACGGTGTATCAACACCCTCAACTTAAAAGGTTTGTGTATCCTCCAAAAAAATAAAAATAAAAGCTCTAACACAACAACGATGATTAAACATGAAGATCCTAAGATACCTATGACAGTGACTTTCTGTTCAGTTTTCAACATTTCATTCTCCCTCCTAGTCTTAACTTTTCAAGAATCCCACTGTGTATATCAATTTGGCGCATTAAGAAACATAAATTAATCTAATGATTGCATTACATTATTAACAAAAAACTAGGTATAATCACACTCACCAAATAGTCTAGCAACATAACAACATAACTCATGTATGCTCACAATCAAAGAAATCCCATTCACTCAGTTTAGATTAATCATGTTGTGTAGGGATATTTAAAAAGGCACTCTTGCTCACAAAGAAGTATCGACCGATGTAGATAGAATACCATAGGATCGCCCATATGCTCTTGAGTTTTTGGACAGTTGGGATAGGATCATTAAAAACTTTATTCATCTTGTAATGTAGATTTAAGGATGGTATGGTATCTTTTTGTAATTTTTAGGTGACTATACCTCCTTGACACTAAGCTTTTTCTTGATTCCACTTATTTTTCACCTTTTCTCCCTTTTATTTCATCTCTTATGTAACCCTTTTTATTTTAAAGCACATTTAGATTGGACTTGGTCTAATTTTCTTTTCTTACATCCTTTTTCTTCTCTTTTTCTTTTCTTGCAATTTGTTTCTTTTATTATATTTTTATTTTCAGCGCATTGGTCCTTCTTTATTTTTCTTTGTACACTTCTTTCTTCATACTTATTTTCCCTGCGTACCGCTATCATAGACACCCTTAACTTAGGCAATTTACTTGAGTTGAGGTGCACAGTATCAAAAGAGGACCAGGGCTAAGACAGGTTTATTGCAGTTGAAATGGGAAGGTGAAATCAATGTAAACAATAAAAATGGGTCCATTAGGCTCACCATTTTGGATCAAGAGATTCATTTTATATTTGGTTAGGCATTTAATCGAGTGGACTTAAGACAAAAATGGTCTATAATCATGTCCTACTCGACTACCATGAACCCTAGGTAAGAGCAATCAGGCAAGTTCTGAATTTTAACACACTGCGAACTACGTAACGCGTCATACACACCTTGTATAGGGCCATACTGCTAGTTACAACTTATCCAGTTATGAAATTATTTGCCATAGTTGTTCTATCCCTAATTCTAATACCATTATTAGATTTATGGTCGTCTCTCACACATATACATATCACACAATTAAAAAAAAATTTAAGTGGTTTATCTATTTTCAACACATTTATTCAAAACCAGTTCATCATTAAAACACATTTTTCTGCTACCGCAAGTGTAAAGTTTATCCCTAATTTTAGCATCACACCACACAAACTAACAAAAAATATATCAAAATATGCTGATTTAGAAGCTTTTCAGATTATGTTCTACGGTTTCAAAACATGGTAAGTGTAACCCGTGGCGAACTTGGTATGCCCCTACCCTCAACTTAAATATTATGCACTATCATCAGTGCATCTATCAATGTAATAAAGTGATATAGGACATATCTGAGTGCTCAAGGTGCCAGCTTATGCTGCATCATCTCGTAGTCCCTCAGATCAGGTCCTACCATTCTCAAAAGTAGTCCCATCATCTGTCGATACTATCGTTGTAATGGTGGTATCGCTTGTGGATGGTGAAATCAATGGTACATTTGATGTTGGGGCAATATCACTACCCCTCTCAGCAACATCGCTTGCTGGTTTCAAACTACTGGCACCAGCTGTAATTTATAGGACATTTACCTCCCGATCCTGTTCACTATGAATGCTATCATATTTTGCCCTTTTAAAATTTTCCTTGTGGAGTGCTTTGGTGCTTTGTGTCTATCTCTCTCTCTACTTTTCTCCCCCATCAAAACACTCTAAATGTTCTCAACTTCTATCTCAGGCTCAATCTTTGTTATCACAGATGCTAGGAAAAATAGCCTGTCATACAGCTGATTAACTAGTTGTTTTTTATCTCTGCCACCTATAATGTACCTCCACAATGTCAGGGGTTTGTCCACTTTCAAGCTGGTATGTCATCATCTTCTCAAAAGCATACAACCTAGCCTATATCTATCTATTTTATTTTTCTAACCTATTCTTAACCTAGGGTTTCACACCATCTTCAATCAACTGCATCTTTTCTACAAATATTCCTAATCTTTACATAATATCATTTAAGCTAGACTGGAAATAATAACATACCCTGGTGGTGCAGATCTAGAGAAAGCTGGGTGAGATACTGCAGACAGTGTAGGAGGGAGGCATTAGATATACCTGCTACATCAGGTGTCTGTGGATCAGTCTTCACACACCTGTGGTGTCATCTGTGTTATTCACCTTTGTAGCCTCAGAATGTATACCGTGACTTCTGAATATCTCAACAATTATTTCAGCTCCTTGCCTAGATTGCTTAGCCATGGGGTTTTCTATATCTCTAATTAACCCTAAATCCTTAGTACTCTTTGGCTCATCAAATTGGTTAACAGTAGGTAGTCCTAATACTCTTTCCTCTAAGCAAATTTTTATTAATAAACTATGGAATGCCAGAATTACCTTCTCTATACCCACAGATCTATCACTTATTTTCCAGTCAATGAGTTGGGCGATTTTGAACTCATATCCGACAATAAGTCCTTACAGCTACACAGACCAAACTAAGTATATTATCCTTAGTAGTTGGGCACAGTCTTTGTTGAGCCAATTTCCAGCAGGCTTTGGCTTCGAAGTTCAGGGTGTGCTTTTCAATCTTCTGTAAGGCCA
Organism: Capsicum annuum; assembly: GCF_002878395.1. Classification (NCBI taxonomy): domain Eukaryota; kingdom Viridiplantae; phylum Streptophyta; class Magnoliopsida; order Solanales; family Solanaceae; genus Capsicum; species Capsicum annuum. Next base: position 92,113,141 of record NC_061118.1, on the reverse strand, counting down.
CTCCTGGTCCACCCACCACCCAAAGTGCTTCTTTCTTATTTGTAGCAATAATGTTCTTTATCCATGTGAAATGCATCATTTTATCAGTTGATCCCATTTACTTTTTTGTTACCTTCTGCATTTCCTCCATGAATTCATCAGTTTCTTTTGTGTTGACTAGAGGATAGAAGTTAAGACCATGCAAAAATTTAGAGAGATATTTACCCAAAATCCATGGATGGTTTGACTGGTAATTGGATCACAACCCTTCCACAGGTTTTCTTGAGGGTATTTTCTTTTCAGCTCACCTTTATATACTGCATAAAATTCTTGCACTAAAGTAGGACTAAATCTTTATAGTGCTAAAGTCATCCACTAGAACTTGTACTAATTAAATCTAGCCTCAAATCTAGGCATTGCAGACTTGCCTATAGTTATTAGTCTTGGTTCTTGATATAACCCTCTTCTCAGGTTTCCTATAGCAGTAATCATCCCCAACCTAAATTTATATATGTCGTACAATCTGGGGTAACCCACCATTCAACGGTGGGTACCAGAGCAGGATCGACAAGGAGTGTTAAATCTTATACGTAAATGGGTGTCACATTATCTTCAGAATCACTTATATTCTTCTATTCAATCTCATAGGAACTAGAGTCCTCAACATGTGTTTCACTACCATGTCACATAGAACTAGATTCAACTTTCTCATTATTAGTGCTATTGTCATCTTCAGATGGGAAAGGGTTCAGGGTGGTGAGGTGAGCGTTCGTCTTTATTAGCCCCTTCGGAAGAGTATCCTCCTCTGATTTCACTTATTTTCCTCTCACTGGTCTTTTGTGTTATGACCCAACCCACTTTATCATTTGATATTAACAACGTCACCACTACTATAGGATAATTTTGTGTCCTCGTTCACCATTTTGTAATTAGTTTTTGAGGTATGTTTATACCTATTTCCCTTTTTTTCTACTTACTTAGAGGATGAATCACCTTTGGGAGACATAAGTACCTGTTGCATAATATAACACACTGGGTTTTGTCACTTAGAAATATCCTAGAATTCTGGTCTCCAAACCCAATACAACTCATGGGAATGAGCCATAGGTTAGGGTACTTATGGTATGGTCCAGTCGTATGGTGATCAGTATTGGTTGGTGGGATGGATTTGGGTTATTTGAATAGATATGACTTAGGTGTATGAGTTATATTGGTGGGTATGAATCATTTGTTTCCTTAACTTTTTCTTTGACTTGGTTACTTAGGTTAGATCTGAGTACGAGTGGCTCACCGTAATTTGTGACCTTGGGTATGAGTCATACCATGGACTCGTATGGTGGACATTGTTTAAATCTTTCTTAGGTTTAATTTGCTAGGGGTACAGATAAAAGGTAAGAATTGTATGCTTCGGATATGACTTGGTTGGATGAGTCATAAACTGGATAGTGTTGGATCCAAAGGTTGAGGCTAGGATATGAGTGAAGGGTCCCAATCGTATTAGAGGGTATGACTCATGAGGATCAGTCGTATCCTTGTGATTGGAATTTGTGTAACTTGAGTTGGGGTATTCCAGACATTTCCCCATTTATTCTAATAAGGTCCCATGACTTCCAACCTACTTGGAAGGTTATTTACCCTATTATTCCATTCATTAACACTTAGAAACTCTTCTAAAACACTCTATAATTCTCTCAAAAGTTTTTGGGAAAGAAATTTAGGGATTCAACTAGAGGATTGATTTGGTGCTTGTTTTGATGATTTCTTTCTATCATCATCTTAGTTTAAGGCATGTTCTATACCCTCATTGTTAATTCTAACTAAAGGCATGGTTTTTATGAATGTTTTCATGATTTTATTAGTTGTATGATTATGGTTTTCAAATATGATTTGGGGTTTTATATATTAAATGGTTGGTTATGGTTTCCCATGGTTTTAATTATGCTTTTATATGCATTAATGGTGGTTTTAGGTAATTGGATTGCATGGGAATGGTCTAATGGCAATTGGAATTAGTTTAGGTTATATGTACTCCCAATGTGTTTGTCAAAATACCTACAACAATGTGTTTATTGCATTGAGTATTTTTAATGGTATTCTTGCATATTTTAAAACTTAGTAAAGGAATTATGCATGGTTTAAATTACTTGGAAAGGTAAATGGATATGCTTTTAAGGTACATGAAATCCCCCAAGTGGCTTAATATGGTAAATGGAAGGGCACTAAAAATTCACCTTAAACCTATATATGGTTTGCTATGGATAGTACTTGAAAATATGGTTGTTATGACGATACAGCCACTAAATAGCCTTGGTTAATAAATGGTAAATAGATTAATTTTTTTTCTTAGTAATGGTTTTCATTGACCAATAATGGTGAGATGTGTAGTAAAGGCGTAGAAGGTTGAGGTCCTGGGGGGACCAAAACGGGAAACTCATATTTATGGATGTGAGGTTTGGTCTTGTTAATCGTGTGCATGATGTCACACTATATTTTAGGGGATGTACTAGTCATCCCAGGTTTTTTTCCTTGATCGTGCGGCTACACGCACTAGGGCCCGTTCAATAGGGGGAGCTGGATCCATATAGGTCGTGGGTGGTTTAGGACGACAAAGCTACACAACCTAGGGAAAGTTTTTAAATGCATGATAAACTCGACCCTTTTTCTCAGCATGGTTATATATATATGTATGGTTCTGTGCATATGGAAGGTTTTACTTGGCTTTTTAAATGGCATTATTTTATTCTTATCCTGAGTTCATGCTAGCAATCACTCTCTAACTCATCTACTAGAGGATGTATACCCACGCTATGTAGGAACCAGCTATTCTACTCCTCTTACATAGTGGTTGACTCAGGGATCAGTATTTGGACTGAAGGGGTAAGCTTTCATCCTTTCAGAAGAATCCATTTTATGTTAGGAATATTTCTAGATACTTTGATTATTTTTGGATATTGATTTTAGCCATGGTTTGGGGCATGTCCTAACTGAATTATATTACACTTTCAGTTAATGGATTTGTGGTTCTTCTATGGTGTATGGACATGATCAGTATATGTTTTAACCTTGGCAATGGAATAAGTTGGTGGGTTAACATTATTGGATGTAATTTCTCACTATTCTATCATATTGTTATTTTGGGGTTAATTATATTCTGTTTTAGAACCTATTTGGTTATGACCTGGTTTATGGCCTTTGGAATGGTTTGGTATGGTAGGGCGGTTGGTGTGGGATTATTGGTCACAGTTGTGATCCTATCTAGAGTCTTCATGTGAGCTGTTACACTATCTTGTTATATGCTCAGAATTCAGCCAACTCAAGGCAGGTGGCTGGAGGTTAGGTTGGGTAACGGGGGTGGTCTTTTGTTCTGGTCAGACTTGGGATGCTCATTAGGACAAGGCCCATGATTGGGTTAGTCAAGTTGGTATCAGAGCCTAGGTTCATGTTCAATTTAGAGTCCATAAAGCCTTGTCAAGTAGAATATCTTTTAGGGGATTGTTGCACTCCACACTCATAACGGAGAAGCTACAAGGCATTTAGGAATATCTCACTTTCTTGGTATTCAATTTTTAACCTTGGAGTCTCAGTCTTGTAATCTTCTCTAACACTAATTTATTCGTCTTTCAGATCATGCCTCATAGATCTGGAACATGAGAAAATTCTTCTGTCCTATTTAGGGATAATGCTGAAGAGGTGTATCCTACTTCTGGTGTTCATCTTTGATCTTACGATCCTATCCCTGATAGTTTTGGAGTTCCAACGGTTTCTACTAGTCCTTATTAAAATGAGGTAACTAATATCGAATTTTATTAGTCTATTCTTATTATTGCTCAGATGGTCGCTGCTCAGGCTGAGCGGGATGCGACTGGTGTTTTGTCTACTGAGGCCACAAAAGTTGGCCAATTTATGAAGATGGGTCTTCCCACTTTTTTAGAGTAAAAGTGGAGGAGGATCCATATGACTTCTTGGATGAAATAGAAAAGATATTTTAGGTGATGTAGGCTACCAGTGTGGAGGGGGTAAACTTTGTAGCTTATCAGCTAAAAGATGTTGCATATCAGTAGTATAAAGAGTGGGACAGGATAGGGGTGATGTAGAAGAACAAGTCTTGTGGGATACTTTTTCTAAGGCCTTTTTAGATCGTTTCTTTGCCCAAGAGGGGAGGATGTCTATCAAGGAATATTCCTTGAAGTTTCATTAATTGTTAAGACATTCTCCTTATTTAGTCACTGATATACGACAAATAATAAGGAAGTTCACTTCTGGGTCTAATCAGAATTTGATTTGGGGCGAAAGATTGCTTTCTGAATAAATATATGGACATCTATAGGTTGGTTATTCATATGCTACAAGTGGAGGATGAAAAGAGAAAGCAGGAAAAGTTTGGAGATAGATTGGGTAGGAGGAGTAAGTTTTCTAATTAGGGAGGTGCTCAATCTCACGGTGGTTGGGATGGTGGCAAATGGCAGAAAATAAAGTAGTGGAGTTCTGGTTCCTTCTCTTGTGCTAGTGCTTCTTACCAGTTGGGCAACATGCGTTATCAAGGTGGTGACCATTTATGGGCACAGGATGCCCAATCTCAGGCAAGTGAAGGTCAACCAGTTTCTTTATGCCCTCTTTGTCGGTTCTGTGGTCATTCTCATCAAGGTTATTTCGATGAAGGAAGGGTCAAATTCTTTAATTGTGGCTAGGTAGGACATCAGCTCTGGGATTGTCCAATTAGTAAGCTTGCTATGGGGGAAAATAAGATTCTTGTAGCTTCATTTTTTGCTCTTACATCTGGCGGTGTTGCATATACTTTTATTACTGCTCCCTGATCTAGCGTTGTCTGAACAGGTTGTATGCTTTGGTGTCCCAATAAGAATTTGAGGCATCACCTGGTATCGCTACTGGTAAGTTATAGCTTTTCTCTCGTGATATATATTGTTTGTTAATGCTTTGTCCACTCTATCCTATGTGACTCCTTATGTGGCTGTATCTTTTGGTTTTGATTCGAAAGTTATTTCTAATCCTTCTTAAATTTCTACCCAGTAGGTGACTCGATTATTGCTAAGAGATTCTATAAGGCTTGTGTGGTATCTATTGGAGGCAAGCAGACCTTGGTGGATCTGTTTAAGTTAGGTATGGTAGATTTCAATGTCATTTTGGGTATGGATTGGTTGCACTCTATCTATGCGTCCTTGAATAGTTGGACCTGTTGGGTTATCTTTAGGTTCCCTGGTGAGCAAGTTATAGAATGGGATCGTGGTTCTTTAGCTCATAAGGGGAGATTTATTTCTTATCTTAGAGTTGAGAGGTTAATCTTCAATGATTATCTTTATCATATGGGCAAGGTTAAAGATTCTAACTCGGACGATCCTTCTTTCTAGTCAGTTCTGGTGGTTAATGAATTTCCAGACGTCTTTTTAGATGATCTTCCTGGTGTTCCTCTGTATAGGGAAATAGAGTTTGGTATTGATTTGATTTCAGACACTCGTCTAATTTCTATTTCTCCATATAGAATTGCTCCGGCTGAGTTGAGAAAACTCAATGAGAAACTTAAGGATCTTCTACATAAGGGGTTTATTCATCCTAGTGTATCTCCGTGGGGTGCACCGGTGTTATTTGTGTGCAAGAATGATGATTCCCTTTAGATGTACATTGACTATAGGTAGTTGAACAAGGTGATGGTCAACACAAAGTATCCTCTTCCATGGATAGATGATCTATTTGAACAGTTGCAAGGTGCCAAGTTCTTTTGTAAGATAGATCTTCGGTCTAGGTACCATCAGTTAAAGATTACGGAGGTGGATATCCTTAAGATGGTTTTTCATACTCGATATGGGAACTTTAAGTTTTTGGTAATGTCATTTGGGTTGACTAATGCTCCGACAGAATTTATGGCTCTAATAAATAGTTTTTTCATCAGTATTTGGATCTCTTCATTATTGTGTTTATTGATGACATTCTAGTTTATTTGAAGAGTCGGGTGGATCATGCTAATCCGTGTGGTATTAAATACCTTAGGTACCACCAGAGAGTTCAGGAGCTGCTGGAGGAAGGAAGGCCACCTACGTGGACCACCTACGAGCCATAGCTAGCCTAGTAAGTGGCCAAAAACCTTGATTTTCCTTCTTCATTCGAGAGTTGTTTCGTAGGGTTTCCTTGTAACCTATATATACTCTTTTGAAGTTTTTAGTTAGCTTACACACTCCATGTACTTAAAAATATATAGTTGATTCCAAGATTCAAATTTGATCTTGGTATTACTTCATTCTTTATTTTGGTTGATATTTCACTTAAATACTTTGGGTTTTATTCATTGATTATTGTGATATTGTTTGAATTTCTTCAATAAAAATTCCTCTATTCGTTTCTGAATAATGAGCAACCAAATCCTATATCTAGGGTTGTGGGAACCCAGGCAGATTGACGAAGTAGGGAAAGTGCTGAGTTGTTCTAAACTGATATTCTTGCATGTATTGTGGTTAACTTCAGTTTAATAACTCTTTTAGCAGTTTCCAACATTAATATCCACCTAGCATACCATTACTTACTTCACAAGCGGAGTAGGGATTAGGAAAAGATAATCACAACAGTAATTTGAAGATTAATTATTGATCTAGGCTAATTTGTATAATCTATGTAAGGCTGTTCTATATCATCTAATGACATGAGACTAAAAAGGTAATAGTTAACTGGGAGATAGGATAAGGATTAGTAATGCAATATCCCAAGACTCAAAGGATAAATGGTGAAATCTATCAGTAAGTCCACAAGATAGTTATTGGTATATAACTTATCAGGTTCTACATGCAAGATTTTGGGTTAGTTCAACAAAGCATGATAAACTTACTGAGTTGAGAAACTAGGGGGCAATATAGTCCTAGTGTTTGTCTCTGACTGATTAATACCAAAGTTGAGTTTTATTACTTGTTTGAGATTACTACTAGAAACCCCATATTTACTTTCTGCACTGCCCATTAGTTCTAGTAAATGAAGACATAATTTCATGTATTCCCTGTGGGTTTGACCCCAACCTGAGTTGGGTTACTTTACTTGACAGTGACCATTTTATCTTTAATTAGAAGTGTAGTTTGGGCATCGATCAAACTTTTGGCATCATTGTTGGGGATCAAACCTGGGGCACCCACATGACTGGTAAGAATACTTAAAATTTTGCCGCCATTGCTAGGGAGTGTGGTGTTGAGTTGTTGATTGAAGTTTGTTGTAGTCTTCAGGTCTTTATTTTTCTATTCTTAGATTAGTGTACGCCGGTGTATACCTAACACCAGGAGTCGTTTACTCCCACTGAATCTTAACCTAGAGAGGATCTTACAGCCTAATCGTACAATGATGAAATCAGTACATGTTGTCCATCTTAAAAGGGTTTGGGATGATCCTAATGTAGTACCTCCCCCTGCTCTAGGTGATCCATTGAACATTATTGACCGGCAGATGAAACGGTTGTTGGCAAATGCAACTGTTAACTAGATAATGGATGAAGAGGCTCGATTAGCTCAATAGGCAGAGCAAGCCCGTCCAAGACAGGCAGTTGATCATTGAGAAACACTTAATGGTAATTGAGATGGAGTTTGAGGGTATCTAGCTTAAGGATCCCAGCAAACCAGTACTTTCATCCATATGATGATAAAGAGGGTATAGTATATGTTGCACCAATAGAAATAGGAGCTTTCATTCCTCCTTCACTGCCCCCACTATGAAATTTGACATAACAAGTGCCATGTTCGAGCTCTTAAACTTGAGAGGTGATTTTTTGGGCTCGGCTACAGACAACATAAATATGCATCTTGGTAATTTGTTAGGATCTACACTTCTTGTACTATTTGGGGGCATATTAGGATGAACTAGGATTGAGGTTGTGCCTCTTTTCATTGATTGGAGAAGCTTCTATATGGTTAGGGTAACTTCCTAGAGGATCGATTAACACTTAGAATTAGTTGCACATGCAGTTCTTAATCCATTTCTTTCCTTCTGCCAGAATCTTGCAGTTAAGATGAGATATACAACTTCAGGCAGCTATGTACGAGGCTTAGTTTTAGTTTAAGAAAAAATTAAGCATGGTACCTAATCATCATGTTTCGGGGATGAGCTTGTTGTATATATTTTATAAAGACTTAAATATCAGTTCCCAAGCCATTGCAGACACAATAACTTGAGGAGCATTTGTGACATTACGTTGGGAAGTAGCTTATAATGTTTTAGACTAGATTCCTCTCATGAACTGAGGGTGGCACACTCGAGAGCCTGAGAGGGGTGCTAGCAGTTATGCCATTAGAGATTTTGGTAATCATAGAGTAGTTGATGATTCTACGGTGCTAGAGATTGTGCAACTAATAACTGATATTGTGTTGCTGATTAAGCAGTTTGCAATAATGAATTCTGAGAAGGTAAACGCCGTAGGTGCACAAGATTCATTCTCTAGGGAATATGAGTCTGACTTGGAAGAGGATGCTAAGTATCTTGATCGTGAATCAACGGATTTCTAAGTCTAAGGGAAAGGAAATCAAGGTCAGAACTATTATAGAGATTGATACAAAGATCGCAGTAGGGAGTGTAATGGTGACTGGAGATAAAATATGACTACAAGGAGAAGAAAGATAGGTATGTTCTATCGTGAAGTCATGTTTCTAAATCGAGAATAGAGCCGTTGGTGTCCAAACTAGTGAAGGGTCAAGAAAATCAGGAAACATGCCTTAAGGAGATTAAGACTGATATCTCAGGTCTGAGCCAGATGGTATAGTCTCATACAACTGCAATCAAGTAGTTAGAGACACAGTTTAAGAATATGTCTGCTACTTTAAATAAAAGGCCACTGGGAACCCTTCTGAGGAACACGGTTCAGAATCTAAAGAATGATAGTCTTTGTCTCTCTATTACTACTAAGAGTGGTAGTCTAATATATATCCCTCGTTGTCTAGTGTAGATGTACCTAAGAATGATATTACAGTGGTTGATGAGACACCTACCATGGATTCAAACAATGTGATAGGTGTTGATGTTAGTGTTGGTGAGGTCAAAGGTAAAGGCAAGGTCGATGCACCTAAAGTGTAACAAATTCCATGATCGCCCATACCTTTTCCTCAATGACTGAAATAGAAGCAAGCAGAAGGAAAGTTCAAGAGATTCATTGAGATGCTAAAAGATCTGAAATTTATAATCCCTCTCCTTGAGGATTTGGAGAAGATTCTTGGGTATGCCAAGTTTATGAAAGAATAGGTGATGAAGAAGTGAGTAACTAGTTTTGAGGACGTTGGTGGATTACACAATTGTAGTGTAGTCACTTATAAGTCTCTGGCCTAAAAAAAGGTGATACTGGTGTGTTCACGATCCTATGTACTATAGGGATATCCAGATTCGCCTATTCATATAGGACTTGGGAGAAAACATTAATTTGATGCCACCGGTGGTATTCAAGTAAATGGGCTTGATCCCTCCAGAGCCTACTACTATGTGGTTATTGATTGTAGATTGCACAGTAAAAAAAACCATGGGCATATCATTTGATGTGTTGATAAGGGTTGATAACTTTATTTTTCTAACTGACTTTGTCATTTGGGATTATGAGGTTGACTTCGAGATGCCTATCATATTAGGAAGACCATTCATTACCATGGTTAAAGCGATGGTTGATATGGAAAAAGTGGTGCTCAAGTTTAGAATCAATAACGAAGAAGTCACTTTCAACGTCCAAAAAACTATGAAGCAACCTACCAACATGAAGGAGGTGTCGGTTATGCATTGTATTGATGATCCTAGAGGCTATTTCTTTTGGTACCTTGATGAATTCTAAATAGTCAAGGTGCCTAATATCGCCCAACTAACCTCCAAAGAAGTATGCTACAGTCAGTGTCAAATATAGTAATCCAAACTAGGTTGGGGTTGAGCCCACAGTGAAAATGTTGAACAATCCCTCAATTTTGATAAAATCCAAGAGTAGTGCAGATAAGTAAATGGGGAAAAATTTGTAGTCAACAGTGAATAGTAATAGAACTTGAATGCTAAGGTTTGTGAACAATAGAAGACAAACACTAGGACTGTTTCCCCTGGCTTTTCAACTTTGTAAATTTCTTGTATTAAACTCACCTATTCTCTTTCTCTGCATGCAAAGTTGACAAGCTATGTATTATCAACCGTCTTTTGAATGTGATGATAAATCTTACCATTTACCTTGTCAATTTCAGGGTGTCACCTTATTTTTCCTTGTCTATGACCTCAGTTTAACTTTCACCTTTTGGGTCTCAAGTTGATTAGATGACATGGTGGAATTGTAAGATGGTTGTAAATCCCAAATTACTATCTTAATCCCCTTTTCCTAATCTCAAACTCCCTTGTGAGCATTTTCTCGAATACAGGCAATCCTTAAGCTTCTGCAGTAGCTTTGGGGACAATTAATATGAAGACAATTAAGATACATGTAGCCATAAGAAAATAGATAAATCTCCCACATCCATTATGTAGTTAATCCAGTAGGGTTCCCAGAACCTTAGTCAGGGAGATTAGCTTCTCGTGTTCATGCAACAAGCCATGATAATCAATAAAGAAAACATGTAATTAATTGTACAAGAATAAGAGGAAGAAAATCAAAAGTCTTCAATTGAATAAAAACCCAAAATCTCAAGAACAAGAATCTCAAAAAGCAAAATACGTTAAATTAGTTAAATTATTGTAAAAGTGCATTATAGTGCTTAACCTGTTAAAGGAATAAAACTAAGGTATTTATAGTATCACAAAATAACCCAGAAATCCTAATTAAAATAGAATAGGAGAAATATGTCAGCACAAGGTATGACTCGCGTGGTCCACTCATAAGGCATTCTTATGAGTCATACATTGCTAGTCGTAAGTGTTCTAGTGATTGATCTTCAAAGGCTTTAGGTTTTTGTTATCCTTACAATTCATTCTCACAAGCCGTACCTTGACCATACGACTCGTGGTCTTCACTTGTCACCACCTGGGCCTGATTTTTTAATGCTATGGATATTGGTCTCTTCACAACTTATCCTTTCGATTTGTACTCAGATCTTATGACACTTCTTCTTCTGTGAATTCAAATCTAACTTTAACTTTGGATTCTAGTCTTTTATCTCAACAACTACTTCTCTAGACTCATAGCGTTATCTAATGATTCATGCTCTTCAGTCGTGGCCATTTTTCACTTAACTTCCCTACTTGACTTTTGTTATTGTTTTGCTAATGAGTAAACCTATAAGCCATTTGATGTGTTGACGACTTATAACCTAACTCGTACGATGCACAAGCTTTAACTTTGTCAGAGATTTTTCTTCCATTTCCATTCTAAGAATATTATTCACCTGTTTCACCTTCAACAACTACAAAACCATATCATACCTACTAAAATAATCAAGGTTCAAGAATAAATTATTTTTTTTAAGCATCAAAAGTGTCATTTTTACACGATGTATCAACACCCTTAACTTATAAGGTTTACGTGTCCTCCAGAAAAATAGAAGTCAAAACTCTAACACAACAATGATGCTTAAACAGGAAGATCCTAATATACCTATGGCAGTGACTTTAAGCTTAGTTTTCAACATTGTTGTTCTCTCTCCTAGTCTTAACTTTTCAAGAATCCCACTGTGTATATCAATTTGGCACACGGAGAAACATAAAGAAATTCAATGATGGCATTACATTAGAAACAAACAACTAGGTATAATCATACTTATTGAATAGTTTAGAAACCTAAAAACATAACTCCTGTACGCTCACAATTAAAGAAATCCCATTCACTCAATTTATATTAAAAATGTTGTGCAGGGATATTTCAAAAGGCGGTCTCTCTCACCAAGAAGTATCGACTGGTGAATACATAATACCATAGGCTTGCCCATATGCTCTTAAGTTTTGGGAAAGTCGGGATAGGATCACTAAAAGACTTTATTTAACTTGTAATGTAGGTTTGGGGATGGTATGGTATTTTTTTGTAATTTTTCGGTGACTACACTTCCTTTGCACTAAGCTTTTTTTGGGGTCCACTTATTTTCCACCTTTTCTCCCTTTTATTTCATCCCCTATGTCTCTCTTTTTATTTTAAAGAACATTTAGATTGGACCTGGTGCAGTTTTCTTTTTTCACATCCTTTTTCATCTTTTTTTCTTTTCTTGCAGTTTCTTTCTTTTATTATCTTTTTATTTTCACCGCACTCGTCCTTCTTTATTTTTCTTTGTACACTTATTTCTTCATACTCATTTTCCCTGTATACCGCTATCATAGCCACCCTTAACTTAGGCAATTTTCTTGAGTTGAGGTGCACAGTATCAAAAGAGGACTAGGGCCAAGATAGGTTCATTGCAGTTGAAATAGGAAGGTGAAATCAATGTAAACAATAAAAATAGGTCCATTAGGCTCAATATTTTGGATTAAGGGATTCATATTACATTTGGTTAGGAATTTTAGGCTCAAGTGGACTTTAGACAAAAATGGTCTATGATCACATCCTACTCGACTACCCTAAACCCTAGGTAAGAGAAACCAGGCAAGTTCTAAATTTCAACACACAAGGAACTAGGTAACACCTCACACACATCTCATATAGGGTCATATTGTTAGTTACGACTTTTCCAGTTATCAATTATTTTCCATAGTTGTTCTATACCTAATTTTAATGCCATTATTATATTAACAGTCGTCTCTAGCACATATGCATCTAACACAATCAACAAAATTGTAAGTGAGGTATCTATTTTAACACAGTCATTCAAAGCTAGTTCATCATAAAAACACATTTTTATACTCCTGCAAATAAAAGTTCCTTCCTATTTCTAGCATCACACAACACAAACTAAACTAACCAAAAAAATAAATAAACATGTCGATTCACAAACTTTTCAGAATAAGGCCTATTGGTTTTGAAATATGACAAATGTAACCCGTGGTAACCTTAGTATGCCCCCACCCCCAACTAAAACCTTATGCAATATTATCAGTACATATATCAATGTAATATAGTGATTTGGGACATATCTAGGTGCTCAAGGTGCTAGCTCATGTTGCATCATCACGTAGGCCCTGAGATTGGGTCCCACTATCTTCAACAGTAGTCACATCAGTTGTCGAGACTATCTCTGTAGTTGTGGCATCGGTTGTGGATGGTGAACTCAATGGTACATTTAATATTGGGGCTATATCACTGCCCCTCTTAGCATCATCACTTGTCGATTTTGAACTACTGGCACGAGCGGCATTTTGTTGGACCCTTACCTTTCGATCCTATTCACTGTGAATGCTATAATTTTTTGCCTTTTTAAAATTTTTCTTGTTGAGATCTTTAGTGCTTTATTTTTATTTTATTATTGACTCTCTTCCCCCATCGGAACACTCTAGATGTTCTTACCTTCTATCTCAGGCTCAAGCTTTGTTATCATAGGTGCCGGAAAAAATAGCCTCTCATACAACTGATTAACCAGTTTTGTTTATCTCAAATACCTATGTTTTGCCTCTGCAACATCAGGGGTTTTGACGCTTCCCATAGGCATGTCATCCTCTTCTCAAAAGCATCCAACCTACCCTGTATCCGTCCATTCAATTTTTTAGCCTATTCTCAACCCATGGTTTCACACCATCTTCAATCAACTGCATCTTTTATTCAACCTTTCCCAATATTTACATAGTCTCATTTAAGCTAGACTGGGAAATAATAACATACCTTGGTGGTATAGATCTGGAGGAAGCTGGGTGAGGTGGTGCAAATTGTGCAGGAGGAGGGCACCGGATGTACCTACTACATCAGGCATTTATGTCTCAGTCTGCACACCTCCACCTGTGGTGTTATCTATCTCATTCGCCCATATTGCCTCAAAATGTTGATCCAGACTTTTGAACATCTCCATTATCATTGCATCCCCTTGCCTAGCTTGCCTGGACAGGTGGTTTTCTTCATCTCTAATTAGGAAAAATGGTTCAATGGATCCCTGTTCTATGTCAGTTTTGTATGTTGGACACTTTTACTTACATGTTTGTCATCTGTACTCCTAAACCCATTAAAAAACAATATTTTAAATACTTTTTTAGCGAGTGTAACACACACACCCCATGTCAACTGCCACGTCAGCTACCACATTTGCCAAGCCATCTTTTATGTCATTTTTATATATAAAAATATTAAATATTAAAATAAATAAATAAATAAGTAAATAAACAAACCCCTTCTTTCTCTCTCTTCCCATTTTTATTTCTTTTTCCCATTCTTTCTTTCTCTATTTCTTCTTCTTCTTCTTCTTCTTCTTCTTCTTCTTTCTTCTTTTTCTTCTTCTTCTTCTTCTTCTTCTTCTTCTTCTTCTTCTTTTTCTTCTTCTTCTTCTTATTCTTCTCCCTCCTCTTCTCATTCTTACCTTGTATTGATGTTTATGTTTTAATATATACACATTTTTTCATGAACTTCCTGTGAGCAGCCGACAACTCTGAACATAGTGCTCAATCCCCACCCCCAACCAAACACCCCTACCCCACCTCAAGAAACTTCTTCTTCACTACTGGTGAATTATTATTTGTACATGTAAAACACCTGTAGTAGCTTCCATCTATGTACTGTATCTGTCTATTTGTCATTCTACAAATCACCCTTTTTAACAAACTCAAAGATTGTGACTTGAAAATACCTATAAAGAACCAGGTAAAGCTTTTGTTTTTTTTATTTATTTTCTTGATTCTTGATTTTTCCACTATCTTTTGAGCTATTTTATTCACTAATGGTTTGTTTTTTAATCATTAATGGGCAGGTTGGTGGTGTTTGTTTTAGCAAGATGAGCTAGAAAAGAGTGCAAAGAATTGATTTTTATATAGTTGGTGGTGGTGGTGGTTTTAACTTTTAGGGAAAGCAGGGGAAAAGATTGGGGTTAGGGAAATGGGGGGTACTGAATAGGGGCTAAGGTAGGGTAGGGGTGCTGGATGGGGGCTAGGGTTAGGTGAGGGGGCCTGGAAGAGGCTGGGTGGGTTAGCAAGGGTTTAACAGGGGCTGGGGTGAGTGGAGAGGGGCTGGACGGGGGCTGGGGGGGGAGGCTGAATGGGAGATGGGGGATTAGGGAAGGTTTTTTTTAAAATTTATTATTCTTAAAAAATATTTTTAAATTAAAAAATATGGAGGAAAAAAGACTTTTTTTATTTTTTTTAATTTTAATATTATTTTTATTTTAAAAATTATTTTAATATAAAATTGATCAAAAATTAACCCCACCGCACCTAGACGCGTGTCTACATGCGCCTCATCCTTGTCAGTGCTTTTAATACCACATTCTGGGTATGTGTCCATCTAAAATCCATTGAAAGTTATATGTGTCCTACATTTTTGGTACCCTACCATTCAACGATGGTCACCGGAGCAGGATTGATTGGGAGAGTTGGGTTTTGTACATAAATAGAAGTCACATTATCTTCAACATCACTTACATTCTTCTATTCTATCTTATAGGAACTGGAGTCCTCAGCACGTGTATCACTACCATTTCCCTTGGAACTCAATTCAATTTCCTTATTATCAGTGCCACTATCATCTTTAGATTTGGACAGGGTTTGGGGTGGTGAGGTATGGGGGTTCTAATTCTTTACTAGCCTCTCGAGAAAAGTATCCTCCTCTGAATTAACTTACTTTCCTCTCATTGGTATTTTACCTCTTGACCTTACCTGCCCTATCATTGGATATTTGACGACGTCACTGCTGTTGTTGGATAATTTTCTATCCTCGTCCACCAACTTATAATTAGTTTTTGAGGCATGTTTATTCCCATTTCCCTTTTTTTCTACAAACTTAGATGATGAATCGCCTTTGGTAGGCATGAGTACCTGTTGCATAATATTACACCCTGGGTTTTATCCCTTAGAAATTTCCTAGAATTTCGGTCTCTGGACCTAATACAAATCATAGGAATGAGCCATAGGTTGAGGTACTGATTGTATGGTCCAGTCATATGGTGACCAGTGTTGGTTGGTGGGATGAATTTTGGTTAATGGAATGGACATGACTTATGGGTACGAGTCGTATTAGTGGGTATGGATCATTTAGTTCCTTAACTTTATCTTTGGCTTAGTTACTTAGGTTGGATCTAAGTATGAATGGCTTACCGCAAGCTATAAGCCAGGGTACGGGTCATACCATGGACTCATATGGTGGACAGTGTCTAAATCTTCCTTGTGTTCAATCTGCCAGGGGTACGGATGAAGGGTACAGATCGTATGCTTTGGATATAAATTGGTTGGATGAGTTATATGCTGAAAAGTGTTAGATCTAAAGGTTGAGGCTAGGATATGAGTGAAGGGTCCCAATTTTATTAGAGGGTACGACTCATGAGAGTCAATCGTATCCCTGTTATGGGATTTCTGTGCAACTTAAGTGGGGGTATTCTGGGCATTTCCCCACTTATACTAATAAGGTCCCATGACTTCCAACCTACTTGGGAGGTTATTTACTGTATTATTCCATTCATTAATACTTATAAACTCTTGTAAAACACTTTATAATTCTCTTAAAATCTTTTGGGAAATGAAGCTAGGGTTTCAACTAGAGGATTGATATGAGGCTTGTCTTGGTGATTTATTTCCATCATCATCATCTTGGTTTAAGGCATGGTCTCTTCCTTTACTGTTAATTCTAACTAAAGACATTTTTTTTGAACGTTTTCATGATTTCATTGGTTGTATGATTTTGGTTTTCAAATATGATTAGGGGTTTTGGATATTAAATAGTTGGTTATGGTTTCCCATGGTTTTAATTATTCTTTTATATGCATTAGTGGTTGTTTTGGATAATTGGATTGCATGGGAATGGTCTAATGGTAATTAGAATTGGTTTTGGTTATACTATGCCCCCAGTGTGTTTGTAAAAATGCCTACAACAATGTTTTCATTGCATTGAGTATTTTTAATGGAATTCTTGCTTGTTTTAAAACTTGGTAAAGGAATTATGCATGGTTTAAATGGATTGGAAAGGTAAATGGCTAAATGTTTATACTTTTAGGGTACATTAAATCCCCCAAGTTTCTTGATATGGTAAATGGAAGGGCACTTGAAAGTCCCCTTAAACCTATATATGGTTGGCTTTGGATAGTACTTACAAATATGGTCGTTATGATGATACTACCACTAAATGACCTTGCTTAATATATGGTAAATAGATTGATTGATTGCTTGGTAATGGTTTTAATTGGGCAATAATGGCGAGATATGTAGCAAAGGCGTAGAAGGTAGAGGTACTTGGGGGACCAAAACTGAAAACTCATATTTTGCAATGTGAGGTTTGGTCTTGGTGACCGTGTGCATGATGTCACACTATATTTTGTGGGATGTACTACTCATCCCAGGTTTTCTTCCTTGGTCGTGTGGCTACATAAACTGGGGCCCTTTAGTAAGGAGAGCTGAACCCATATAGCTCGTGGGTAGTTTAGGACGGCAAAGCAACACAGCGTAGGTAAAGGTTTTAAAAGAATGATAAACTTGGTCCCTTTTTTCTGCATGGTTATATATATATATATATGTAGCCGTGCATATAGATGGTTTTACTTGGCTTTAAATTGCATTATTTTATTCTTATGCTGAGTTCATGCTAGCGATCACTCTCTAAGTTATCTACTTACAAATGTATACCCATGCTATGCATTAACCAGCCGTTCTACTTCTCCTACGTAGTTATTGACTCAGGGATCTGCTTTTAGACTGAAGTGGTGAGCTTTCATCCTTTTAGAAGGCTCCATTTCATGTTATAGATATTTTTAGAAACCTTGATTTTATTTTGGATATTGATTTTGGCCATGGTTAGGGCCATATCCTAACTGGATTATATCACTCATTTGGTTAGAGGATTTGTGGTACTTCTATGGGTTGGTATGGATGGGATTGGTATATATGTTAGCCTTGGCATTGCAATAAGCTAGTGGGCTAACATTATTAGACATAATTTCTCAATTTTCCATTATATTTTATTTTAGGATTAATTATATATATTTTGTAACTTATTTGGTTATGGCCTAGTTTATGGCCTTTGGAATGTTTTGGTACGCTAAGGAGATTAGTGTGGGATGGTTAGACTCAGTTGGGTCAGTGACGGTTGTGATCCTATCCCAGAATTTTTATGTGAGCTATTACACAATCTTGTTATATATTTAGAATTTAGTCAACTCGAGGCAGACAACCAAAGGTTAGATTGGGTAACAAGGGTGGTTTCCACTCTAGGACAGACTTGGGATGCCTATTACGACAAGGCCCATGGTCAGGTTGGTCAGGTTGGTCAAGTTGGTATCAGAGCCTAGGTTTATTTTCAATTCATCGTCTATAAAGCCGTGTCAAGTAGAGTCTCTTTTAGGGGTGTGTAGCGCTCCATACTCATAATAGAGAGAGGCTACAAGGCATTTAGGAATGTCTCACTTTCTTGGTATTAAATTTTCAAGCTTGGAATTTTAGTCCTGGAATCTTCTCTAATCCTTATTTGTTCATCTTTTAGATTATGCCTGGTATATCTGGAACACAAGAAAATTCTTCTGTCCTATTTGGGGATATTATTGAAGGGGTGCATCCTACTTCTGGTTTTCATGTTTGATCTTACGGTCCTATCCTTAGTAATTTTGGAGTTCCACCTATTGCTACTAGTCCTTCTTAAGACAAGGTAACTAATGCGGGTTTCCATCAGTTTATTCTTGTTATTGCTTAGATGGTTGCTACTCAGGCTGAGCGGGGTGCGACTGGTGCTTTATTTGCTGAGCCACAAGGGTTGGCCAACTTATGAAGATAGATCCTCCCACTTTTTTGGAGTTAAGGTAGAGGAGGATCCAGAGGGCTTCTCAAATAAAATGGAAAAGATATTTTAGGTAATACAGGCTACCAATGTGGAGGGGGTAAACTTTGCCGCTTATAAGATCAAAGATATTACATATCAGTGGTATAAAGAGTGGGACAAGAAGACGGGTGAGCAAGAAGAATCAGTCTTGTAGGATACCTTTTCTATAGCTTTCTTAGATCGTTTCTTTCCCCAAGAGTTGAGAGAAGCAAAGATGGAGGAGTTTGTGGACCTCATACAGGGGAGAAAGTTTGTCAAGAAATATGCCTTGAATTTTCACCAATTATCAAGGTATGCTCCTGATTTAGTGGCTGACATGCGGGCAAGAATGAGGAAGCTCACTTCTGGGTTAAATCAGGATTTGATTTTGAGGAGACAGACTGCCTTATTAATTAAAGATATGGATATCTCTAGGTTGACTATTCATATACAGTAAGTTGAGGATGAAAATAAGAAGCAGATGGAGTTTGGAGATAGATAGGGTAAGAGGAGAAAGTTTTCTGATTAGGGAGGTGCTAAACTCAAGGTGGTCAGATGGTGGCAAATGGCAAAAAATGAAATGGAGGAGTTCTGTTTCCTTCTCTTATGCTAGTGCTTCTTACCAGTTGGGCGATAGGCGTCATCAATGTGGTGAAAATTTATGGGCACAGGATGCCCAATCTCAGGCAAGCGAAGGTCAATCAGTTTCTTCATGCCCCTTTATCAGTTCTATGGTCGTCCTCATTGAGGTTATTGTAATAAATATGGGGATAATGCTTTAAGTGTGGCTAGTCAAGCTATCAGCTCAGGGATTGTCCGATTAATAAGGTTGCTACGGGGGAAAATAAGATTCCTGTAGCTTCATCTTCTACTTTTACAAACGATCGTATTTCATCTACTTATGTTACTGCTCCTTGATCTAGCATTGGTCAAATAGGTTGTATACTTTGTGTCCTAATAGGAATCCGATGCATTACCTTGCATCGTTACTGGTACATTATAACTTTTCTCTCGTAATATATATTGTTTGCTTGATCCGATTTCCATTCTCTCGTATGTGACTCTTTATGTGGCTTTATCTTTTGGATTTGATCCAAAAATTATTTAGAATCCTTTTTTTGTTTGACCCTAGTAGGTGACTCGATTATTGCTAAGAGATTCTATAGGGTGTGTGTGGTGTATATTGGTGAAAAACACACCTTGGTGGATCGATTTGAGTTTGGTATGGTGGATTTCAACATTATTTTGGGTATTGATTGGTTACACTCTTGCTATACGTCCTTGGATTTTTGAACATGTTGGGTTATCTTTAGGATCCCTGGTGTGCTGGTTATAAAATGAGAGGGTGGTTCTTAGCTCATAGGGGTGATTTATTTTTTATCTTGTAGCACAAGTTTAATATCCAAATGTTGTCTTTATCACATGGTCTGGGTTAAAGATTCTAACTCAGAAGGTCCTCCTTTCCAGTCAGTTCTGGTAGTTAATAAGTTTCCAGAGGTCTTTCTAAATAATTTTCCTGGTGTTCCTTCAAATAGGGAAATCGAGTTTGGTATTGATTTGATTTTGAAAACTCGTCCAATTTCTATTTATCCATATTGAATGACTTTAACTGAGTTGAGGGAACTCAAGGAACAACTTAAAGATCTTCTAAATAAGGGGTTTATATGTCCTAGTGTATATTTGTAGGGTGTACTGGTATTATTTATGCACAAGAAGGATGGTTCCCTTCAGATGTACATTGACAATAGGTAGCTAAACAAGGTGATAGTCTAGAACAAGTATCCTTTTCCCCGGATAGATGATCTATTTGACCAGTTGCAAGGTGCCAAGTTCTTTTCTATGATAGATCTTTGGTCTGGGTACCATCAGCTAAAGATTAGGGAAGTGGATATCCTTAAGATGGCTTTTCGTACTGAGTATGGGCACTTTGAGTTTTTGGTAATGTCATTTGGGTTGACTAATACTCCGATAGAATTTCTAGATCTGATGAATAGTGTTTTCATCAATGTTTGGATCTCTTCATCATTGTGTTTATTGATGAAATTCTACTTTATTTGAAGAGTGAGATGGATCATTCTAATCACCTTCGTATGGTGTTGAATACCTTAAAGGAACAATAGTTGTATGCCAAGTTCTCAAAATATGAGTTTTGGTTGAATGTTATAACTTTCTTGGGTCATATTATTTCTAGTGAGGGGATCATGGTGGATTCATAAAAGGTTGTTATGGTGAATAGGTGTCCTAGACCCGTAACTCCATGCGACATTCAGAGCTTCTTGGGTTTAGTTGGGTATTATAGGCGGTTTGGGAAAATTTTTTCATCGCTAGCTACTTCTTTGACTAAGTTGACTCAGAAGAAGGTCAAGTTTTCTTGGTCGGATGCTTGTGAAGGGAGTTTTGAGAAGTTCAAGGATAAGCTAACTTCGGCGCCAATTCTAACTTTGTTGGAAGGCAATGATGGGTTCGTGGTTTATTATGATACATCTCGGGTAGGGCTTGGTTATGTGTTGATTCAGCATAGGAAAGTGAATGCCTATGCTTCCAAGAAGTTGAAGGTACATGAGAGGAATTACACTACACATGATTTGGAGATATTGGCAGTTATGTTTGCTTTGAAACTATAAGAATATTATCTCTATGGTGTTCATCTGGATATCTTTTTTTTATCATAAGAGTCAACAGTATGTGTTCACTCAGAAGGAGCTTAATCTCAGGCAGAGGAGATGGCTTGAGTTTCTTAAGGACTACGATATGAGTCTTCACTACCACCCAGGTAAGGCTAACATGGTTGTTGATGCTCTTAGTAGGTTATCCATGGGGAGTTTGGCTCATATGGAAAATGAAAAACAGGAATTGGTGAAGGATATTCACTTCTTGGCTAATCTTGGAGTTTCTCTCTTAAACTCCAAGAATGGTGATGTGATGGTGCAAGAAGTAGATTGATGATCTCTTGGTGCGGAGATTAAGGAGAAATAAGTGATAGATCCTATCTTGATGAAAATCAAGAGTGACATTAGTGGGCAAAAGCTAGTGGTGTTTGAGATCAGTGGTGATGGTACTTTATGGTACTAAGGGAGGTCATGTGTTCCTGATGGCGATGCATTCAGATAAGGAATTTTGTTGAGGCGCATGAATTTCTCTATATTGTTCATCCCGACTCAACTAAGATGTATCATGATCTCAAGGAGATCTATTGGTAGAATGGCTCAAAAAGGGATGTTGGTTTTGTGGCCAAGTGCATGGTGTATCAATAGGTTAAGGTTGAGAACATGAGGCCAGGAGGGTTACATCAAGATATTAATTTTCCCGAATGTAAGTGGGAAGTGATCAATATTGACTTCTTTACCGGTCTTCCTCAGTCTCGAAATTAATATGATTCAATTTGGGTCATCATGGATAGGATGACTAAGTCTGCCTAATTTTGCCAGTGTGGATTACCTTCTTTGCAAAGAATTATGCAAATCTGTATCTTTAGTAGATTGTGAAGCTGCATGGGTTCTTGTTTTGATTATTTCTGATCGTGGTGCGCAATTTACATCTCACTTTGGCACTATTTTCAGAATGGGTTGGGGACTAAGGTGAGTCTAAGTACTTTTTTTCATATCTGCAGACCGGTGGGGAAGCAGAGAGAACTATTTAGACATTGAAGGATATGCTTCGAGCTTGTGTGATTGATTATGGTGGTAATTGGGTTGAGCATCTACCTTTGTTAGAGTTTTCTTACAATAACATCTATCATTCTAGTTTGGTATGGCCTTTTTTGAGGCATTGTAGGGTAGGAGGTTTAGATATCCTATTGGTTTGCTCAATTTTGAGGAGGCTGATATGTTTGGTCTTGACTTAGTTTACCAGGCTATGGAGAAGGTGAAGGTAATTCGGGATAGGCTTAAGGCTGTCCAAAGTTGCCAAAAGTCCTATCCAGATGTTAGGCGTAGAGACTTGGAGTTTGAGGTTGGGGATAAGGTTTTCCTTAAGGTATCTCCTATGAAGGAAGTAATGCAGGTTGGCAAGAAGGAGAAGCTTAGTCCCCGGTATGTTGGTCCTTGTGAGGTTTTGCAGAGAGTTGGTAATTTTGCTTATGAGCTGGATTTTCCTTTTAGCTTGACCTTAGTTCATCCGGTATTTAATGTATCCATATGGAGGAAGTGCATTAGTGATCCTTCTTCGGTTGTTTCTTTGGCAGGATTGGGTATCACAAATTCTTTATCTTATGAGGAAATCCTGATTAAGATCTTGGATAGTTAGGTTCATCGGTTTTATACCAAGGATATGGCCTCGGTTAAGGTTGTATGGTGGAACCATAAGGTGAAAGAGGCTACTTAGGAAGCAAAGGAGGACATGAAGTCCAAATATTTGAAAGGTATGTGTCTTCAACACATCTTTATTTTTTGAGTTTATTAAAGGAATGATTAATATCTTTGACTCTTTGTTTTCAAACTTTGTTAAAGGTTGGGAATATATTTGATAATGTAAATGACTCGAACGTGTGGTTACCCCTACCTTGTCCGTTATTTGGGGACGAATGTTCCTAGTAGGGGAGACTACGACACCCTGGGTTTTGACCCTTAGAAAATTTCCAAGAAATCTGGTCTCTAGACCCAATACCACTCATGGGAATGAGCCATAGGTTGGGGTATAGATGATATGGTCTAGTCATATGCTGACTAGTGTTGGTAGGTAGGATAGATTTTGGTTACTAGAATGGAAATGACTTAGGGGTACGAGTCATATTGGTGGGTATTGATGATTTGGTTCCTTAACTTAATCTTAGACTTGGTTACTTATGTTGGATCTGAGTACTAGTGGCTCACAGCATGATGTGAGCCAAGGTACAAGTCATACCATGGACTTGTATGGTGGACAGTGTCTAAATCTTCCTTGGGTTTAATCTGCTAGGGGTATGGATGAAGGGTACGCATTGTATGCTTCGGATATGACTTGGTTGGATGAGTCATTGCTGGACAGTGTTGGATCTGAAGGTTGAGTTTAGGATACGAGTTGAGGGTCCCAATCGTATTGGAGTGTATGACTCGTGAGGGTCAGTCGTACCCCTGTAATGGGATTTTTGTGCAACTTAAGTAGGGGTATTTTGGACATTTCCTCATTTATCCTAATAAGGTCCCATGACTTCTAACCTACTTGGGAGGTTATTTACCCTATTATTCCATTCATTAAACACTTGGAAACTCTTTTAAAACACTCTATATATTCTTTAAAAAGCATTTGGGCAAGGAAGCTAAGGTTTCAACTAGCAGATTTATTTGGGGAATGTCTTGGTGATTTCTTTCCTTCAGCATCTTGGTTTAAGGCATTTTCTCTTCCCTCATAGTTAATTTTAACTAAACACATGGTTTTTATAAATGTATGATTTTGGTTTTTAAATATGATTTAGGGGTTTTGATATTAAATGGTTGTTGATGCTTTCCCATGGTTTTCATTATGTTTTTATATGCATTAGTGGTGGTTTTAGATAATTGGATTGCATGGGATTGGTCTAATGGTAATTGGAATTGGTTTTGGTTTTACTATGCCCCCAATGTGTTTGACAAAATGCCTATAACAATGTTTTCATTACATTGAGTATTTTTAATGGAACTCTTGCTTGTTTTAAAACTTGGTAAAGGAATCATGCTTGGTTTAAATGGATTGGAAAGGTAAATGGATAAATGGTTTTACTTGTGGAGTACATGGAATCCCCCAAGTAGCTTAATAAGGTAAATGGAAGGGTACTTGAAAGTCCCCTTAAACCTATACATGGTTGCTATGTATAGTACTTTCAAGTATGGTCGGTATGACGATACCACCATTAAATGGCCTTGGTTAATAAATGGTAAATTTATTGATTGGTTTCTTGCTAATGGTTTTAATTGGGTAATAATAGCGGTATATGTAGTAAAGCTATGGAAGTTGAAGGTCCCTGGGGGATCAAAACAGGAAACTCATATTTGCAGATGTGAGGTTTGGTCTTGGTGACCATTTGCATGATGTCACACTATATTTTGGGGGATGTACTAGTAATTCTAGGTTTTCTTCTTTGGTCATACGGCTACACACACTGGTGCCCTTTCAGTAAGGGAAGCTAAACCCATATAGCCCGTGGGTGATTTAGGACGACAAATCTACACAGACCATATCAAGGTTTTAAATGCATGATTAACTCGGTCCCTTTTCTTGGTATGGTTATATATATATATATATATTTATGTATGGTTCTGTGCACATGGATGGTTTTACTTGGGAGTCTTGGTCATATTCACTGGATACGCCTCAATGTATGAGTCATCAGTTATATAGTATATACATGAATGTTCACTGAGTAGTTTACGAGTTCTCCTAACTAGTTGTAAAGACAGTTTACGACTCATTACTAACACTCATAAGCAGATCGAAACAAAACTCTATTATGTGTTACCTCCTGAGGTTATTATGACTTAGGTTTATTAGTCGTAGGGGTGGTTACGAATTATATAGGCAAGTCGTACCCATACCAAAATCTACACCCTTCTAAGCCTTCTTGTTATCAGTGGATACGAGTCTCATTACAATTCGTGAGCTGTAGGTATAAGTCGTCAGGAACCCTGTATCCACTGCAACATAAGGGTTTAGCTGTGAGTTGATTCGAACATGAAATCCCAAATTTACCCTTCAATCTACAAAATTAACACCCCTATAACAGTCCAAGAACACACGGTTTTAGCACACAAAGTTAAGTTAACTTCCAAATCCTATTTCAAACTTAAATTCTAAGCAATAAGGTTCACATTTTCCATACACATAGATAATTAACTTAAAGAAATTCTAAAAATTCTCAACTCATTTCTTATTCTATTCGAAATATAGAAAGTTTAATGTAGAAAAACTTACTTGCTCGATTGAGAAGTTAGATTTCTTGAGTAAATCAGTTTTGCACCCAAGATACTTGAGAAATTCATGAAATGTGGGAGGAACTAATGAATTAGTGTGTGTTTCAATTTTTGGAGCTTCAAAATTGGCAACAATGGAGGGGTGTCATCTATTGTGGTGTTGGGTACCCAATTCGACTACCCTTATTTTTGTTTATAAGATACATTTGGGATAGATTAACCTGTGACCCTCGTACTGGTAAGTTTGGTTATTAGTCATGCATACAACTTGTAACCATTGCTTACGGGTCTCTCACCCTCTCCGTAATGACTAGGAACTCTTACTTTGTTATGGAGTTGGTATGACTCAATGTGACAAACCGTAACTAGAGGTTACGACTCATTCTGAGAGTCATAAGGACTCTAGAAACATCTTACTAGGAAATGTTTCAAGTCCAAGGTATTTATGACTCCTTCTCCTGAGTCGTCATCTTAAGTTATGACTCGTGAAGAGTCTGTATGACCTGAGTTCTTGAATTTCTAGCTCTTTTCTGTAATCTTTAATCCCGCACACTAAACACACATATTACCCTATAAACTATTAAGTACAAAATGTGGTTTACCTCCCATGAAATGCTTGATTTAACTTCATGGAACTACATAGCAAAGTTGGATACAAGATTTCACCAACCAAACTCATGGGTTGCCTCCCATGCAACGCTTGATTTAACCTTGCGGCACGACGTAATTTCCTTGGTTTCTTAGACTTCGCCAAGGTCCATCTCAAAAAATTAAATTAATTTCCTCCATTTTACCCATATAATGTTTCACTCTTTGACAATTTACCTTAAATGGGTATTCACCATCCCACTTCAATTCCAAAGTACCGTATGGGAACACTGTTAGCACAGTAAACAGACCATACCATCTAGACTTCAACTTCCCTGGAAACAAGAGAAGTCTTGAGTTGTAGGGTAGTACTTGGTCACCTTTCTCAAATATTCTCTTCTCAATTTTGTGATCATGATGCAGCTTCATCTTTTCTATGTAAAGTGCTAAACTTTCATAAGCCCAGAGTCATATTTCATCCAACTCATTCGTCTTGTTCATCCATGAATTTGCTGCATCCTGTCACTCAAAATTGAGCTTCTTAAATGCTTATAGTTCTTTTTGCTCAAGTTCAACAGGAAAGTAACATGCTTTCCCATACACCAACTGATAAGGAGAAGCACATATGGGAGTCTTAAAAGCTGTGTGGTAAGCCCATATTACATTGTCTAGCATTCTTGAGTAATCAGTTTTATTGGCATTAACTGTCTTTACAAAAATGAACTTGATTTATCTTTTGGACACCTCAACCTGTCCACTAGTCTGCAGATGATAAGGTGTTTCTACCTGTGCTTTACTTCATACTTCTCAAGAAGACTCTTGAATAGATGACTACAGAAATATGACCCACCATCACTAATGATTGCACGTGGCGTGCCAATTTGAGAGAAGATATATTTGTTCAAAAAGGCGGTGAAACTTCTTCTTTCATTATTGAGGAGCGAAACTGCTTCCAGCCATTTAGAAACATAATTCACCTTCACCATAATATACTTCATACCAAAAGAGCACACAAAAGGTCCCATGAAATCCACACCCCATACATAAAAAAATTCCAATTCTAAAATAGGAGTCATAGGAAGTTCATTGGCGTTGACATTGATCACAAGCTGAAGCATAATCATGAGAGTCCTTGTAAATTTTTGGCCAATTATACCCACATTGCAAGATCTTGTAGGCTATGCAGGTTCCTTCATGTGATCCCCAACTGCTGAAGCATGAAAAGCCTCAAGGATGCTCATCATCTCCTCTTTATGGATACATCTACAAATAACCCCATCCGCACATTTTTGAAATAAATTAATTTTGTCCCAAAAAAATTTCCTTACCTTATGTATAAATTTCTTTCTCTGCTGGAAGGAAAGATCTTCTAGGACTAGATCACTTGCTAGGTAATTTGCATAGTCAGCAAACCATGGAATTAGATCTTGAGAAGTGACTAATATCTGCTCATCTAGAAAACTTTTATTAATATTGTCTCTATCTTCAACTTTTTGCATAGCTTTCTCCTCAAGTCTAGAAAAATGATCTGTAACTTGATTCTAAGTGACTTTTCTATCCTTGACGTCGAAATAAAACTCTTGAACCAAGAGAACCCACCTAATCAGTCTAGGTTTTGAATCTTTTTTAGTCACATGCTGCATGATCAGTGTGTACAACTACCTTTGTCCCTATCAAATAAGATCAAAATTTCTCAAAGGAAAAACCACTGCCAACAACTCTTGTTTAGTAACTATATAGTTCTTTTGAGTAGGTTTGAGTGCCTTGTTAGAATAGTAGATGGGATACAAGATCTTTTCTTTTTATTGGCCTAGTACAAAACCTAAGGCCACTCCACTTACATCATACATAATCTCAAATAGAAAGGACCAATCAGGGGACACGATGATAGGAGATGTCATCAACTTCTCTTTCGTAGATTTAAAAGCTTTCAAGCAGGCTTTATAAAAATCAAACTTCACCTTTTTCTTAAGAAGCCTATAGAGGGGATTGACAATCTTTGAGAAATCCCTGATAAATTTCCATTAGAACCTTGCATATCCTAAAAAGCTCCGAATACCCTTAATAGAAATTAGTGGAGGTAATTTCTCAATCACTTTATCTAACTCTATACCTTTTTTTGAAATCATGTGCCCAAGCATATGAAGTGGCACTTTTCCCAATCAAGTGCCAAGTTGCATTCCTCACATCTATGAAGAATGTTTGCCAAGTGAACCAGTCAGTCATCAAAAGAATCAGAAACTACTAAAAAATCATCCATGAATACTTTGATGGTGTCTTCTACCATGTCAGAATAAATTGACATCATACATCTCTAAGAAGTACCTTTAGTATTACATAACCCGAATGGCATACGTCTAACTGTAACAGTCAGATAAGGACAAGTGAAGTTTGTCTTCTCTAAGTCTTTGGGCAGAATAGTAATTTGGTTGTAGCCTGAATACCCATCCCGAAAATAGTACCACCCTCTGTCCGTAAGTTTATCAAGCGTCTAATCTATACAGGGCAAGGGGAAGTGGTCCTTCTGGGTCTATGCATTGAATTTCCTATAATCCATACACACTCTCCATCCTGTGACTGGCCTCATTAGCACTACCTCATTCTTCTCATTAGGCATACCAGTAATACTGCTTTTCTTTGGAACATATTGTACCATACTGACCCACTTGCTATCAGTAATGCGATATACTACACCAATATTTATCCACTTTATTATTTCTTTCTTCACTACCTCCTACATAGGAGGATTAAGTTGACATTGATGTTTTATACTTGGAACATAATTCGGTTCAAGTTTGATTTTATGAGTACAAAAACTAGGAGGGATACCCATAATATCTGAAATGGATCAACCTATGACCGTCTTGAATCTTTGTAGCAATGATAATAAAGCTTCCACTTCTGTCTTCCTCAAGTCAACTGCTATGATTATAGACAAAGTGTTGTCAGCCCCTAAAAATACATATCACAAATAAGGAGGAAGGGTCTTCAACTCTATGATGGGTGGCTCTTCAATAGAAGAGCGAGTAGGTGGAGTGGTTCTATTTTTTTGATCCAAATCAAGCTTATATGATGAAAAGGTATAAGAACCGCTCCCATATGGTGCACACACAACTTATCATTATTTTCAATACCATCGCTGTCGAAGTTCATAATCACTACTGCTAAGGCTTCAACACGTTATCTTTCTTCAATAGGAACAACCTAAAAATTGCCATCCCAATTAGTTACCTCACCAAGATCATGATATAATATTAGCTCCTCAACAAAAATATCAATCACAGATACTACCCTCAACTCATCCGGTTGCCTCATGGACTGACATATATTGTATACCATATTCTCATCATTAAGTCTAAACATATATGTCTTAAATCCATATCAATCAATGTCGCCCGCCTAACATAATAAGAACTTGAAAGTCTACTTCAAAATCTAATATCACAAAATCAGTAGGAAAGATGAATGAAGCCACTTTCACCAATACATCACAGAGAATACCAACTTGCTTTTTCACTGTCTGGTCTGCCATCACTAGTCTTATAGATATAGGTTTTGGTGCCCCCAATCCCAATTGCTTAAACACCAGCAGTGGCATAATATTGATGCTAGCACCTAGATCACATAGTGCCCAAGAAAATTTAAAAGATCCAATACTGCAAGGAATGGTGAATATACCCTGATCCTCCTTTTTTTTCTACCAATGATCTAGTAGTAACAACACTACAATGAAGAATGTTGTCAGCTGGCTCATAACTAATAGTCCGCTTCTTGGTGACTAAATCTTTCATGATGTTACAATCCCTCTATAAGTGGAATGTTAATAGAAAACTCCTTTAACATAGTCAAAAACTTTTGGTACCTACCCTCTTCTTGTTTCTTTTTGAATCACTGAAGGAAAGAAGGGTGAGGTCTTAGGATAATCTTCAAAACAGGCTCATTAGCCTTATCCATACCTTTTTTTTGCTCTTTACTCTTATCAACATCAACACAATCATCTTCATTAGCTGTATCAATCAAGGTGAATGAAGGTGGATCTATGGTAGGTTTACTACTCCCAGTGGTAATGGCATGGCAATGACTATTATTATTTGAATTTACCATTGTATTTATAGAAAGAGTGCTAGGTTGCCTTTGATTCAATATGGTTGACTTTTGGCCATACTGCTGCTCTAGTTGTTTGACTGCAGTAGCATGACTCAACTTTTTGATTCATCCTTGACAAGTTCGCCTTAATCTCCTAAAGACAACTCTCTTGACTTTTTGGGTCTTTGACTTGTTTTGATAATATTGCCTCCATTATAGACTTAGTATCTCAGCCACCTGGTGGTACGTATCTATCATTTTTCTTGTTGTAGTCATCTTTGCATCTCCAATCTCCATCTCGATCCCCACTCTTATCTCTGTATTTATCATTGTAATAGTTTCGACCTTAATTACCTTTCCCTTGGGCTTGGAATCTGCCAACTCACAATCAAGATACCTTACTTCCTCTTCAAACTCAGTCTCGCATGTTCTAAAAGTAGAACTCTATGCCTCTACTGCATTCACTTTCGCAGCACTCATTATTACAATTTATTTTGTATAAAGCCCAATGTCTATTCAAATTTGTGCAACTTCTTGTGCTACTAAATCATGACTAGCGCCATAATCATTAGCTTCTCTAATAGCATATGTACCTATACCACGTTCTGCATCTCTAGCATGCCAACCTCGATTAGTCACGAAAATATCATCTAACATCTCTTGTGCAACATCCCACTAAAGACACATGAATGCACCTCCCAAAATTATATCTTCTATTTCTCTTGAATTGACATTTAGTGATCTATAAAAGATTTCCAGAAGATTGGGCCCAGTGATTAGGTACCATGATCAACTTCATTTTGAACCTGAACCATACCTCATACATAGATTCTGCAGGTAGTTGTCTGAAATTATAAATTTCATACATTAACTCTAGCTTCTTTGGAAGAGGGAAGAACCTGTTAAAAAATTATCTATGAAACTCATGCCAAGTAGTAATTGAACCTCTCAGAAGTTCCCCTAACCATAGTTATGCTTCTCTAGTTAGTAAAAATGGGAGAAATCTTAACCTCAAAGCTTTGTGGTCCACCCTCAAAATAGTGTACAATGTACAAATACCAGTAAAATTAGCAAGATGAATGTTTGCATCATTAATTGTTGATCCCAAAAATACACCCTTCAAGTTTAGCAATTGGATCATTGCACTTATAATGTCAAAGTTAACATTGAGGGGTAGAGTATGAGGAATGATGGCTGCTATCTCTACAGGTCTAACATATCCCATGTCCTCATCTTCATCATATGGATCGGGGCTCTTCCTCTTTGAAATCTATCTCGACGCTCGACTACTTGTCTTTGCCTGGCTAGTGCTGCTTGTGGGGCTAACATAGCCTCTTCAGCTACCCATGCTTCCTCAACTACTCTAGCTTCTTCATCTTCTACTACTAGTAATTGCTCAATCTGTCTGGCAGCAATATTCTATGGATCATTAGATAGGGGAGGAGGCATAATCTGAGGGTAAAAAATCTAGCAGGAATACTATATGAACTTATTCTGACATCTTTCGCGATGTTTGAAGAATATTTTTAGGCTCTGGATAAAAAGAGAGTAAGGGATTTCCTTTTCTTTCAGTGTTTAACATACATCGGCATATGCCAAATCAAGAATTGGAAATAAAAATCCATGAACTTCACGAACTTCAATCAATAATTTGCACTACTTTCCCCGGCAACAATGCAAAAATATAATGTCGTCCAAAAACTAACCTTCAAATAAATATGCTGCGGTCAATGTCAAATATAGTAACCCAAACTAAGATGTGGTCGAACCCACAGGGAAAATGTTGAAAAATATCTCAAACTTGAGAAAATCCACGATTAGTGTAGAGAAGTAAATAGGGGAAAATTTATAGTCAATAGTGAATAGTATCAAATCCTTAATGCTTCGTCTTCTCAACTCCATAAATTTCTCTTGTTCAACTCAACTATTCTCTTGCTCTGCATGCAAAGGCAAAAAGCTATGTATTATCAACCATCTTGTGAATATGATTATAAATCTCACCCTTTACCTTGTAAGTTTCAGGTTCTCTCCTTATTTATCCTTGTCTATAAACTCACTTCCACTTTCACCTTTTGTGTCTTAAGTTGATTAGACGAGATAGAGGAATTGTAAGATGGTTGTGAATCCCAAATTACTGTCTTAATCCCCTTTTCCTAATCTCAAACTCCCTTGTGAGGACATTCTCTAATACAGGCAACCCTCAAGAATATGCATTAGCTCTTAGGTCAATTAATATGAAGACATTTAAGGTACATGAAACCATAAGAAAATAGATGAATCTCCCAATTCCTTTACATAGTTAATCCACCAGGGTTCCCATAATCCTAGTCATGGAGATTATATGGTCATGTTTATGCAACAATCCATGATAATCTATTAATAAAACATGTAATTAATTGCATAAGAAGCAGAGAAAGAAAATCCAAAGTCTTCAATTTAATAAGAACCCAAAATCTCAAAAACAAGAATCTCAAAGAGCAAAGTATGATAAAAATAGTTAAAGTATTGTAAAAGTGTGTTATAGTATGTGACCTAATAAAGAATAACCCTAAGGTATTTATAGAATCTCAAAATAACCTAGGAATCCTAATTAAAATGGAATAGGAAAAGTATGTCGGCACATGGTACGACTTGCGTGGTCCACTCGTAAGGTACTCTTATGAGTTGAACAGTGCTATTCATAAGTGATCTAGTGACTGATTTTCAATTGCTTCCAGTTTCTGTTATACTTATGATTCATCATCAAGAGTCGTACCTTGACCATACGAATCCTTGTCTTCACTCGTCACCACTTGGGACTTAATCTTTCAAAGCCTTGGAAACTGGTCTCTTCATGACTTATCCTTACGAGTTGTACTCAGATCTTCCGACTCATCTTTTTCTATGAGTTTAACTTTAACGTTAACTTTGGTTTCTGTTCTCTCAATGATAGTTTCTCCAAACTCATAGACTCATCTTACAATTAGTACTCTTCAGTTGTAGCCATTCTTCACTAAACTTTCCTACTTGCCTTTTGTTAATATTGTGCTTATAAGTAAACCTAAGAACTATATGATGTGTTCAAGACTTGTAAGCTAACTCGTATGATGCACAATCATCATCTTTGTTAGAGCTTTTTCTTCTAATTTCATTCCAAGGCTATTATTCACCTGTTTCACCTGCAATAACCATAAAATCATATCATACCTACTAAAATAACCTAAGTCCAAGAATAAATTCCTTATTTTAAGTATCGAAAGTGTCATGTTTCCATGGTGCATCAGTGTTCACGCAGTGTTGTGATGAGTGGTGAATTTACCACCCATTTGCACTCATTATTCATGTATTCTACCATGTTTTGAAGGAATAAAGTAGACATAATTATGATTAAATGCACTAATAACCATATTTTGCAGGCACATAGTTGATGAAATAAAAAGTTGTGGATTGGAGCTAAGAAAGGGTCAAATAGAGGCTAAGGAATGTATCTGGAGACCTGGAGTAGACACAACTTTAATTAACGTGGTCGTGGTCAGAGGACCATGATTGCGGCAATTAAGATGGTCAATCAACCGCGATTGTGTAGATCTGAATGTGGTCGCAGTAGCTGTATTCATGATGAAGCTATGCAATTGCGGCCTAGTGGGGTTAATGAGCAAGGGAATTTTGGTAAAATGGGGCAGATAATTCAAATTCATGTAGAAGACACAAAATTCTTTTCCCCATGGACATTTTGCAATAGAGGAGATTTGAAAACTTGACATTGGTGAAACCCTAGAATTTAGGGGTAAACTTTCTCCTTTTTATTTTTTGTAATGGGTATTTCAAGTAGAAATTGGTGAAATTTAAGAGTAGAACTGAAGATTATCCATGCCTTTCTTTATTATGGATTCCATGAAAGAATTTCTAGGTGGATTTCTTCTTTCATGTCATGAGTAACTATTTTTTCCAACCTTGGGATTATGTTGAACTAAAGCATATTTGTGTGTGGGTATTGATGTGTTTGTGATTTTTAGTTGTTGAGTATGGATTCCACCATTGCTTGGGCTTGATATTTGAGATTTATGGGTAAAATCCCTAAATCTCCAAATGGGTTTGATAAGTCAAAACCCCAAACTCTAGAAAATCTTCATCATCCTTGAAAGAGGAAGGGAGGTGAACTTATCGAAACCTATAACATCCTTAAAAATAATTATAAGGGGATAAGGCAATTGTGGACAATTAAGTATGTGGTTTACTACCTTTTGTAATCTTAGAAATAAGTGTAATGGAATGTAAGTCATGTCATGGGCATCTTCCTAGAAATACTGATGCTCGATTGAGGTTACGGGTGACTATGAATGGCACACTTATTAGGTGCTCGAAAGAGCCAATGGGTGAAATCTTTGTAGTTTGGTTGAAGAATTAACCACAAAGACCTTTGACCTAGCCTATTTCTCACTCAATAACTAGATATCATGCTGAACTATCTCTAACCTACACGTTTTATGCCTTTAGTTAGATATAATCCCAAGATTATCTCTAACTTTTATTTCAATTCAAAAGTGTTAGTGAAACTTGTAGTGTGACTCAAGATTGGTAAAATCAACATTACAAACTAAACCCCCCACTTTATAGTACATGTCATGTTCGCTTTCACCTCGGGTACCCTTTTTGTAATTAGAACACCCATTAGGTATTGAAGTTTAAATCTCACTCCTTGTGGATTCTACCCCAATGTAAGTTGGTCTATTAACAATGACCACCTTACCCCTCAAATATGGGAGTAAGTTTATCATTATCAAAATAGCGCTGTTGCCGGAGAGTGGAATATAGATTTCACTTATGCGGTGTGATTTTTACTTAGGTGTACCCGTAATGATTTTTATTTACCTTCTTTGTTATTTTTGATTTTTTCTTAGGTAAGCATTATTCTTTCCATATAATCATGAGTAAGATGGCTTGGAGTGCCTTGGGATCAAAGTTTATGAGAGTGCCATTCGTATTCCCCTCACCGAAGATCATGGATTTTTTTCACAAGTGTAATGCTACAATTACTCCATTTAAAGGGACTTTTTTGGGGTCAAGCCCATGAGAACCCAAATGCACACTTGAAGGTCTTTGTGAAAGTTTATGCTCCTTTCAAAATTACACACATATCGCAAGCATCCATCAAATTAGATCTTTTCCCTTTCTCTCTTATGGGAAAGGCGGTGCTATGGCTAAGATCGCTAATCGCTGGGTCCATTAACTTATGGGATAGGATAAGTCATACAGTAGCCTTCTTAAGTCAATGCTTCCCACTTTTGAAGATGTTGATATTGCAGGATTAGAGGTGAATAGTGGGTTTTAACCTTTATTTAGGAAAATTGTAATAGGATCGTATTTTAGCTAGAATCACATCGATTACCAGTATAATAATCATGAATATACCAAATTTATGCATACCATCAACAATATTCAATTAATTAAATCGTAAGAAACATAATATATCTTCTTCTGTCCCTTACTGGAGAGATATGTATGTAAACACATATACATATATTCATAAGCTACAACCACATCCTTTACAAGGAAAATTACTTCCCAGATGTCCAACTCATATTATAACATGGCCTTTGGCCAAATACTATGTTTGAAATAATCACAACATCATAATCACGGTCTTAAGCGATATACATTTCCAGAACTCATATTGATACTCATATTTATAAGTTGTAGCATACCTATAATCATCTCACATATAGGAGGCATCCCACAACTAAGAGACATCTCAAACATATAAGGCATCTCACATCTAGGAGGTATAATATCAGTAATTATTTCACATCTATAAGAATCTTATATCTATAGGTCAAACAACATGACTATGAGGACTATCACCTCTCTAGGCCAGTTATTATATCTAAGAGGAATATCATCTCTATAGGCCCAGTAATCATAACTAATAGGAAAATCATCTCAATAGTTCATGTTTTTTTTAATCATTTTACTAATCACATTTCATTTAGCACTAATCCATATTTCATGGCTATTTTAATATTTAAAGAACTTTTAGACTTTTTTTATAAATTATGGCACTTTTCCCCTTAATTTGGAGGTTAGTAGTTTCACATTCTATGATTAATTAATTATAGTTTTCTTTCTCGTCAGGACAATCATCTCTGTAGGCCCAATAGTCATAATTAAGAGAAAAATCATCTCTATAGGCCCAATTGTCATAACTAAGAGGAAAATTTTCTATATAGGCCCAATAAGCATATCTAAGAGGAAATAGTATCTCTATGGGACAAATATTACTCCTAAGAGGAATATCAACTTGATAGGCCAAACATTACATCTATGAGGATAACACCTCTAAAGGACCAATATCATAACTATAAAGGAAATCATGGTCATAAGCCATCAACCATTATCCAAGAAAAAATACCTCATTATCTATCAATTCACCAAGAAAATCTCATAAATAAGGCTCATTAGTATCACTACGCCTAACATCCAAAACTAAGTCCACAAGGGCTAACACAAGTCTAGGCCTAAGTAGGCCGGACGAACCTACTTCTAAACCTCAATTTCCACATTTAGGAAATGTATGCCCCAAGCTAGGATAAGGTATCTAGTTCAACTTCTAGTAACCAATCCTAAGATTGGAACCTCATCTAAAAACATGGGCAATCAAGTCAACTCTACCCAAATTACGGTTTTAAGATCACTAGACTAGCCCAACCAAGGTTAATCATACTAACCATGATTCCAAAACTTAAACCACATCCTAAACCAAGAATTATATTATATTCGTGCTACAAATTAGTCCAATATAAGGAGAAGGCAATAGTATTCAAAATGTGGTCATAAACATGCCATACTACGGGTCCAAAATCTCCATCTAATCCGCAAACATCAATAATCAAGGCTTAGTTATTCTACTAATAATCAAGCCTAACATTCATATTCACAGGCTATATATAACACACATTATCTTCAAAAAAGAGTAGTTAGAAGCCTACCTCAAAGTTTAATTACAAAACCTCACATCACTCACCTACGTCCATCTTCTTTAACAATCCAAAAATGCCATTACACTATCAAAATCATAATCTATTCATCAATATGAATCTAATGATACCCAAATTACACTATTGTGCTTTAGGTCCAAAAATAATACAAAAAACCCCAAGTAGGTTCCACTTACGGAAAATGCATATTGAGGTCAACCCAACTTTTATAGATGAACAAGGAATTATAACCATCAAGAAATGGGTAAAACAAAGCAAATTTAGGGCTAAAATCAAGCCCTAAGCTATATTGGGATTTTGGGTCAAGAACCAAGAAATTCATTAATAAAATGATGAAATCTTACCTTAATTCGGATGATAATCACGATAAAAATGTTAATCAAGCTCCCAAGACACCGACAAGACTAAATTTTGTGTTATTACACTCATTTAAGGGTTGTAGGTCTCAATGATGGGTGAAAAATGGACAAAATACAGCCTATAAGGTCCTTATATACCCATACTAGGTATGGTGATGTCTCTATCACAATCTTAGGGAGCATGATCGCACTATTATGATTGCAATAGGCCCTGTACGATTGTTATGCACTAATACCAACAAAGTCAAAACTTATTTTTGACGCCTGAAACTCATTTAGACTCCATTTTTCATAAATAAACTATGTAACCCCACTAAATTGACATTCCAGAAAAGTTAATGAAGTTGGAATTTCTATCCAAGGACATTTATATCAATTGTAGTCCCACACCCATATCTATAGATTTTCCCACTTTTTTGCCAATAGGTCGAAGTGAGTTTGGGTGCATTGGGACCTTAACCAAAGATCTACATAGTCTAAAATCAACATTTTGGATCTGCTTGCACAGTTGAATTAGCATCTGAGATCATCTTACTGATGTTTTTGCCTGGTGGCCATTTGGAACCTACGAAGACTTTAAAATAAGAAATTGGCTTTAAAAATCAAATGAATTGCCTGATAACCGAACCATTGGTCCCAACAAGTCATAAATGACTTGAGGCAGCTATGGAGAAGCTGCAACAATGAAGATAAGCAAAAATACAAAAAATGACAAAAAAAGATCATTACAATATCCATAACTAAAATGGCTCTTATCGTTGAAAGTCAACAGATAAAAATAAACTCAAAAGCTTGAAAGGATAAGGTACTGGGCCCACATGCTTTGATCATGACTTCCTAGATAACCTCAATGAAGAGAAGACACTTTCAACATATTTTCCCATAGGTATTCATTTTCAACCAGCACCTTCACTTTACTTTCAAACAACCGAAACTCAACTATAATTGCTAACTAACCTCCAGTTGGACTGAAAAGGCTGATACAGAAAATCTGAGTTACAACACGCTGATACCATCCCAATACCCACACAAACCAATCAAAGGCTCATCCAATCCTAAACTAAGCCAAGTCATGAGTCTTACTGCTGACTCCCTATCCAAATATAACCTTGTTTTACCAAACAATACTTGCTATATACTCTGAACCAGGAGGGAAATCACTTGAGTCCTGTCTACAAAATTTCATTACTGAGAACTCAAAGAACTGAATCTGATCCGCTGATAGTCTATATAGAAAACATGAGAATAAGCTGATAAGTCGCTATCTGGCTCACAAATGGAGGTAATCAATGAATATAATTCATGCCACTGCTATAATCAGTTTGGATGGCAGTCCAAAACTAGAAGCGGAAAATCAAGTCATAACTACTCATCACTGAACATTTTGCTCCCTAGTGTTCCATTAATCTAGAATGAAGCCATACTGAATCCAACTTGAGTATACTACTCCCACTGAGTATTTCATCTAAAATTCCAAAAGAAAATTGGGAACTTGAGTTCAAAGATTAAATAACCAGTACCGGGTCCATTGGTTGTCATCTAAGAACTTATTAACAATAATCCACTCAAAGTCGAGAAGACCTAATAGGCAACCACGGAGTAGGTTTAACCAGACTATAAATGAAATTTGAACTGAGACTAGTCCAAAACAAAAGGTACACATAAGATCTACAACACTAAGCTAAAACCTCAATACTGAGGTTGAATCACCCGGTCTATACTACCGAAACCAAACCTGGAGACTAATAGGCATTCATACTCCAAATCAATCATAACTTTAAAATTTCCATTCCAAGGCGTCAAGTCAAAACTGAACCAATAAGCCTATATCATTTCCAATCATTCAAATCTACTTTATTATCCAAATCTGACATATGTGAGATAAATCATACCAAGCCAAAGTTTATACATATTTGAAGAGCAAGAAATCACCACAGGGATAACTATCAAGTACAAATGCCAGAAGCTAACTCCATAACCGTTTGAGGGAATGAACTATCCAAACATACTTAAAAACTCCCCAAGGTTACAAACCATATTAGTAAAGACAAAAACTCTAAGAAATTAGAGAAATACAACTTTAGCCAAAACCTAACCAATCTAATACTCTGTTTCAGCAAGAATAGCCATAGGCACCTATCATCAAGGAGAAATACTTAGCCAAGCGTCATTAGGCTGAACAAACTCTAGAATAGGGATTTCTTGAATCCACCTAAGAATCATATCATTGAAGAAGAAATATACCAACTCAAAAGCATAGTCAAAGTCAAGATCACCACCAGAAAATCAAAAACTCAAGATAAAGAAATTCCATATTGCCAACTTAAGAAGTGATCATTGGAAATGAAACCTATATTTATCTTTCCAACTCTATTAAACAAAACCATAACACAATAAGAAAGAAGCATCCAATCTCTACACTATTAACAACGACAACCCATCATAAGGGAATAAACCTAAAAAACCTATGTGATGAATCTATGATATCTCAATCTCAATATCAAAACCATTATCGATGATGAAATAGTAACAACTAAAGAATGGACCTCAAAATGGTCAATCTTACAAATGGTCTATATAGGATGGGATATCCAAAATAAAAGCCTTCACAACCCAGGAGAAAAGTCTAAGAATCTCAAACTCGATAACAATCAATATAACTAAATTGCCAGCTCTAGAGTCACAACAAAACCATGAAAGGTCAACATCCCTTTAGTACCAAAATACATCCCCAAATCAATCTAACACAACTGACTAAGAGGGAACACTATCAACCTCACCACGCTAGGGGAATGGAATCATTAAATCAGGTTATATCTACTCCAACTGTTGAATAAGATTACAAAGAAATAAAAGTCTAACTAGATAACACTAGTCTATACAAATAACCATAAATGATTAATTACATCATGTAATAATATCAAACAATATCAAAAACCTCAAGCAGTGATAGCAATAGTAACAATAATATCTATATCAATATAACGAATAGGCGGTACCAAATGAACATCAATATCATGTAT
Source organism: Capsicum annuum (assembly GCF_002878395.1). Classification (NCBI taxonomy): domain Eukaryota; kingdom Viridiplantae; phylum Streptophyta; class Magnoliopsida; order Solanales; family Solanaceae; genus Capsicum; species Capsicum annuum. The sequence continues at coordinate 92,072,509 of NC_061118.1, read as the reverse complement.
CACTTAAGGTCCACAATAAGGCCAATGTGACAAGATAAATGGGACTCAAACACAAATGCTAAACTCATAATGAGAAATATCAGCACAAATCTACTCCATCCACTACTAAAAGAAACAAACCATGGAGTAGTAACATAATCATGAATTTGATAATAAGGCACATAATATGGGAACCTATGTCCCTTATGTGCTACCTATGGTTCATAGTTGCTAGAGTAGGTGTCAGAAACTTGAAATTCTAAGGTTCAGAAATGCAGGAAAAAAACTTTATATCTTATAGAGGGGCACCTACGGTCCGTAGGTGCCACCTACTATCTCTAGGTTACAGTTTAGGTAGTTAAAGGACAAAGTCCAGAGATATAAGGAGCTATTAGAGGAAGGGCGCCACCTACGTGGACCACCTACGGATCATAGGTGCCATCTACAATCCCTAGGTGGACACCGACCTTAATTTTCCTTCTTCATTCGGGAGTTGTTTCCTAGGGTTTCCTTGTAACCTATATATACTCTTTTGACATTTGTTGTTAGTTTACTCACTCCATATACTAAAACTTATATTTGATTGCAGGATTTGAATTTGATCTTTGGATTACTTTGTTTTTAATTTTTTTTTGATAATTCAGTTATAGACTTTGGGTTTTATTTTTTGATTTTTGTGATATTGTTTGAATGTCTTCAATTATAAATTTCTTTGTTCATTTTATAATAATGAGAGGCTAAAGCCCTTAGCTAGGGTTGTGGGAACGCTGGAGGATTAACGAAATAAGGGAAGTACTGCATTGTTTTGAACTAATATTCTTACATGTATTATGGTTACCTTCAGCTTAATAGATTTCTTAGTAGTTGTAAATGTTAAGATCTTACCTAGAATTTCACTACTTACTTAACAAAAGGAGTAGGTATTAGGAAAAGACAATTACAATAGTAATTTAAAGATTAGTTATCAATCTAAGATGATTAGTACAATCTATGTAAAAAGGTTATCTATCATCTAATAATGGAGATTCAAACGGTGATAGTTAACTGGGATCTAGGATAATGGTTAGTAATGCAATATATTGAGAATCAAAAGGTAAAGGTTGAAATCTGTAAATGAGTCCAGAAGATAGTTGATGGTACACACCTTATTAGATTCTATATGCAAGATATTATGTTGGTTCAATAAAGCACGATAAACCTACTAAGTTGAGAATCTATGGGTAACATAGTCCTAGTGTTCTTCTCCGAATAATTACAATAAAAGTTGATTTCTGTTACTTGTTCAAGATTACAACTAGAAACTCCCCATTTAATTTTTGGAAAGCTCGTTAGTTTAGGAGATGAGAGAAATAATTCCACGTATTCCTTATGGGTTTGACCCCAACCAAAGTTGGGTTACGTTAGTTGACATCGACTGCTTTATCTTAAATAGGAAGTATAGTTTAGGCGTTGATTAATGGAATTCCACTCAATTAAGTAACATGGATAAGCCTAGTAGGTATCGCTTAAGTGATGCCTTTGGTTCATAAGTGAAAGTCGCTTAAGACGCCAAAGGTTTTACTTAAATGCTAGTGGACAAGGGAGATCGGTATTGTTAAAGTGATAATAGGTTGCTTAAGCTACCCAGTGTCTTCTTAAGAGGTACCTAAATACCGATGAAGGGTATAAAAACCCCACTGAGCCAAAATTTTCCTATTTTCACCCATTCTTATGTGTGTAGAACCCTAAAGTGTCTAGAAATTTTGGAGACGCATTAGTGGATGATTTTGGAGTGTTTGTAAGCTTGATTAATGTGTTTTCTATTCGAATTCTTTGAAAGTTTCACCAATTTCCATGTCTAATTTCTCATGATTTCCTCAAAATCCTTAAAATATTGGTGGGTTGATTATAGCATCATTTGATCTCAAAATTCACCCATTCTTGAGGGAAAATGTTCCTTAAACATAGAGGGACATTTTGAGGACTTTAAAAGTGCATTTTAGCAAATGGGTCCTACCTGAGGTTTTTACATAATTTTGGACCCAAAGAATAATAGTGTAATATGGGTATCACTGTTCTCATTTTGATGAGTAGATTGTCATTTTGATAGCGTAGCATCTTGCGAAAGCTTCTTAGAAGGGGAAATTAATGGTTTAGCAAATTCTATGGCTTTTCTTCGGTGTCCAGATAGGCTAGGTTTACCTTCTTCATAGATTGAGCTAATTCATCTTATAATATAATATTATGCTAGATATTAGATGGTATTTAAGTATTAGAAGCTTGATTGATATGATTAGTCTTATATTAACCATTTAGGCCATCTTGGAATCATAATCAATGTAAAATTAACTTAGTTGCTCATGTTTTAGGTGGGATTGACTTAGTTTCTCATGTGTTAGGTTGAATTGCTATCGTGGCTAGTTATGGAATATTTAACATCTAGAAGTGAATTTAGATACCATAGCCTAGTCTGGGGTAGCATTTACCAAAAGATGGATTTTGGGGATTAGAAGTCGGCCCTTCAGTCCCACCTTAGGCCAAGACTTGTGTTCGATTTCGTAGATGTATATATGCTTGTTATACCCTTATAAATAATTATTTTGGGACTTTGAGGATATTAAAAATTTAATGGTTATGCTAGTTTGGTATTTGGAGTTGGTGTTAATTCTGGGTAAAACCTAATGGTTTATAGATATGGTTATCAATATGGTTTATAAATATGGTTATTGGTATGGCGTATAAATATTGTTATTGGTGTGGTTTATAAGTATGGGTATTGGTATGGTTTATAGATATAGTTATTGGTATGGTGTATAGATATGGTATTTGGTATGGTTTATTTATATAGATTTTTGATATGGGTTATTGAAATTGTTTATTGGTATGGTACATTGATATGGTTTATTGATATGAGTTCTGATTCAAGTCTGGAAAATGATGTTACGATATTGATACTATTGAGAATATGATGATGTTGATGATAGAGTCTCATGGATCGGTACATAGATGTTTGTATCTATCTTTGAGAGGCTATATCTTTAGGAAACTTACCTTATTTCACCCTATAATGTATGGATCTTTCATACCTTATGTTCTAATTCATATTTTACTATTTCTATGCAGATGGTGAGGACTAAATCTAGTGAGGCTAGAGATTTAGATCCTTTATCTGAGGAGAGATCCAAGTCTAGAAGGCGAGTGGCTAGTCGTGCTCGGGCTCGATGTAGAGAATGGGCATAAGGATCTTCCCCATCTAGACATAGCACTAGGGGACTCTCCCATGATCCTCATGATTAGAATATTATTAGAGATATAGATCCTAATTTGGCTCCAACTAGTTTTTCTACACCAGTCTTAGAGGGGTTATTAGTTTGTTTGCTGGCCCATTTAGAGGGTGCTCGTTTGAGTGCACTTGGTGTTCCTTCAACTTTAAGTATTGTGCCTCCATCTATGTTAGAGTTTGGTTATGGTGTCCCTCTACTTTTGAGTATGGATCCTTCTTTTATACCAACATCTTCTTATAGTACTCCCAGACTTCAAGTGTAGTTTCTTATTTAGCACCATATCTGAGTATGGTGTTTCAAGATTTGGAGTTTAATCTTCTTCTATTATGCCCCATCAGATAGGTTTTTATTAGGCAGATTTAGTATGCTTCCTATTATTGTAAGTAAAGCTATGTATTTTGAGGATTAGAAGAGATTTAAGAGCTTTACTCGTTTAGGTCCTCCTAGGTTTAGTGGTGTTGTAGGTGAGCATGCCTAGGAAATCTTGATGGATTGTTGGGAGAATTTTCTTAACCTTTGTTTGCTTGAGTCTCATAAGGTAGATTATACGACTTACCAGTTAAGAGATGCAGTCAGAGATTGGTGGAGGTCACTTATTGGTTGCCGACCTCTTGGTTTGCTAGAGCTGACTTCGGATCAGTTTACAGAGGCTATTTTTGACAAATTTGTGAATTTTAGTTTAAGGGACCAGATGAGAGATAAGTTTGATCACTTGGAGCAGGTCTCTTTAACTGTTGCAGAGTATGAGGCATGATTTTGTCTTGTGTCTAGGTATTCTTATACAGGTATTGCCATCGAGTCTGAGAAAATTTAGAAATTTATAAAGGGGTTGGATGTTTCTCTTCCGTTTGCTATGAATCAGATGGTAGCGCATAGAGAATCGTTTTGGAGTATTATTGATCATGATAAGATGAATGAGTCTATTCTTAGAGAATCTTAGGGAATCCCAAAAAAAGTGCGCTGTTTGGGTGAGTTTAGAGGTCACATCTCTCTAGGTAGAGATTCTAGAGGCTTTCATGGGTATCATGGTAGACCAGTATAGGTACCCTTATAGAGTTCAGGTGGGTCTTCTAGTTTGGTAACTTTAGCTACTCTTCCTACTTGAGTCGTACCTTCTTCTGTTGAGCTGAGCCGCATGGTTTTCCATATGTATAATAAGACTGGTCATGTGGCCAAAAACTGTCCCTGTCATGTTTTATGAGATACTCCTATATTGGTAGTGAGAGGTAGAGGTAGTGGTTACAATGGTGGTGTTATAAGGGATACTTACCGAGGAAGCAAACGCGGTCAGTGGCCAGTGGCAGAGGCCTCTGATGCCATCATCATAGGTATCGTCCCTGTTTGTTTTAGATCTGGATTTGTGTTATTTGATCGGGGGTCAACTTTGTCCTATGTGTCTGTATATTTTGCTTCAGGTTTTTATTCTTCTTACTAGCCTCTTTATATGCCTATTTGTGTATCTACCCCCGTAGGAGGCTCTTTAGTAGAGGTTCGGGTGTATCGATCTTATGATGTGACTTTTACTTGGGGTGAGACTTTGGTAGATCTGATTGTATTAGATATGGTAGATTTTTATGTCATCTTAGGTATGGGCTGGTTAGCTCCTTATCATGATGTCCTATATTGTTATTCTAATGTTATAACCCAATTTACGATTCATGATGGCACCTACTCTATCCTGCCAGTAGGTAAGCTAAATCGTAACCTAAAGCTAAACAGAATGGGTTAACTTGGTGGGAAATCCCAATAAAAGCAAAATCAATAACACCGTTTATAAATAAACAGGAGAGTAGAAATAATCCAAGGGTAACTAAATATAAGGAACAAAATCCCATGACCTGGTAGATCCAGTACAAGAGAAACAAGAAATACAACCCAAGTATCTAAAATAGTCAATACAATCTATCTTGAAAGTAAAGACGAGACATAAATAAAAAGGAAATGGTAACTCTGACTCAAGGAGCTCAGCCTATCTTTAGAACTCAAAATAGAATGAACGTGGATCAATGAAGGCAACTAGTACTTGAATCTACACCAAAAAGGTATAGAAGTGTAGTATGAGTACCAAACGGGTACTTAGTAGGCATCATCGGCCAACTGAGTTAAATCATGATATAAGTATGATAAAATGCAAGATAACATAATTAAGTCAAGGTAAGGAAACGAACCTAAAATAACTCCAATATCACTCTACATGAATAAGTTGATAACCTAAATAGAAACATAACATAATGTAAAGTATCAACATGCAATCATAACTACAAAAGCCAATTAGTATGGAAATATAAATAACCTATCGCAATCCCCCATAATACTAGAAGGTACAAACAAGATAGCACAATCTACCATCGTCATTTATGAATCGATCACCATTTATGAACCAATTATTAATTATCAGCTAATCATGATGTCACTTGAATATATTAAAATCATGCCACATTATAACCATTTCCTCATTTTTTGACTTAGCTAGAATCACTATTGCCCAATCTCATATCCCAATATCATTATATCATAATTAGCCTGACTCTATCCTGTAACTCCTGAAGTAAATTAGAACCGCAGGGTCGAATATCAGAAGTCTCAAGCCATCCAATTGGAGAATGACATCTCCTACCATACAAATGGGAGTTCTCACTTAACCAACATGCCCCGAGTCTGAACTAGTGGGGTCCAACCTGTAACCCCGGCTAGAAGGGTGTCAATACCATGCCATGGGTAAAGACCTCTTTGGTCAAGACTATCTGATGGGTGACCCTCATAGAAAGTCAAGCCTAAGGTAGTATAATAGTCAAGCCTCTCTGACGGATGACAAGCCTTTTTCTGACGGGTGACTCCTACATCCTATGCTGGCTACGCAGTTCTGGAGTTTAGGGATTGCTTCTAACGACTCTGCCTCTCTGATGAGGAGCCTCCATCCCTTCACTTGCTAGGTGCTAGCTCCTACTCCCAACTGAAAGACGTTGAACTGATTCTTAGAACTTGTACTTGATCTGAACTGAAGTAGTTACTAAGTTTCAAAATTGACTGAGCTGACTGATTTCACTTGGTTCTATTATCTGATAGAATACTACAGAATCTATTATCTGACTGAAAGATATTAAGTTATAAATTGATTTCTTAAATGCTACTAAGATCTGAGCTGAGTACTGAATTGAAGTTGGAAAAATAACGATACTTAGATTACTGATATTTCTTAAGTTCTATAACTGTCTGAGAGTTTTGAATTCTGTAACTGACTGAGTTCTACTGATCATAGCACGACTGAGATTATCTTGAGATCGACTCTGCTCTTGGCACACAGAGATATTTTTTTGGGTACAAGTACCCCAAGGACTTGATGGAAGGAAACTGACATACATGATACTTGTTGATCATAGGAATAACATCCACAATTCATAATTACCATAAGTAGGGGATTTCATACTACACATGGTTTTCAACACCTTATACATGAAAGGGAATACATATAACATGTGTATACTTGCATACCTCAATATCATGGACATTCCATATCACAACAACAACTCATAACAACAACATATATCAATAACATGGAATTTGTGGAAACATAAGGAATAGAACATGGACTTGTCATTTAAGCACTATTAATTCATAAAAACATGGATTCTATCATTCTTGACATTTTATCAAATATCTTACATGCACAACTTTGGGCATAGGTGTACTTATCAATTTGACAATCTTATTCTATCCAAAATTTATTGGTTTTAACTAACCTACTTACATGCTTAATGAAAAACACATCAAGATACAATCTTGAATCCAAACAACAATCATCAACATGATTATAGTTATAACACAACAAGGAAATCATAATTTATAATTTAAAACATGATTCTTGAGCTCCATGGATGAACACTACACATACCTTAGAAAGGAAACTTTGATGAGTTGCCGGAGAGTTCTTGGATTGGGAAACTTAATTCTTGATTATCTTGAAAAACGGGCTTGAATCTTATTTTTAGGAGATGATTTGAATAAAAACCCTAATCTTGTGGTTAAAAGTATCAGAGAGGGTTTTTGAGATGTTTTACTAAAGAAAAATAAGAAAAAGTTACGTCCATTGAGGTTTATAAGTCGTGGGAGGTGAAGGAAAAGACCAAAATACCCTTACGAAACCACTTCCTAATTACTGAAAATCTTAGCTGATGACCAAGGCTAAAATGTCGTCAGATTTGTGATAAGTCATCACAAATGTCGTCACCTGGGGGCTAGATTCTTTCTAAGGCTGACGATGTTTGTGATAAGTCGTCACACTTGTGATAAGTTATCATGAATGTTGTCACTCAGTTTTCCCGGCTGACATGCTGGAATAAAATGGGTATAAATTTTTGTTTCGGTATCATATTTTGGCATAATTGATATCGTTGGAAAGATAATTCAAGTATATTTCATTTGACATATAATAGGTCCTCTAATTCAATATATACAAGGAGTTATGGTCGATTTAATTTGACCTAAGTTTTGACGCTCACTAAAACTTGAACGATAGGAAAGCTTTCAACTTGTCCTTGAGTTAGGGGACCTATATAATCTAAATTCATAATCAAATAGACTCCCATACTACATAGTTTATTAACACACTAAATTTACGTAGGATTCGAGGCTTTTGGAACATCTATGCATATGAATGACGGATTTTCATTCTAGTCTAAAATGATGGGTGTTACATTATCTCCCCCTTGGAATCATTCGTCCTTGAATGTCAATTGATAAGTTATGAGTACTAATCAACTAAACTTACTTAAGGGACGTGAATATGTAAAACATGACTATATGATGGAAATTACTGATACACTAAATTTTCCACTAGAGTATGCATGCAGAGCTGATGCATAGAATTCCCGGATGAGACTATTGATAAGCTGAATCCTCATGACGGACATGCATATTTGATGCATGGATACTTGACTGAGTTCTTCTCATGAACGTATGACTGAATACAATGATAAGCTGAACTTTCTCTATTGAACATGCATATCTAATGCATGGAAGTCTAACTAAACTTACTCTTGAAACCATGACTAACTGTGCAATGATAACTGATGCTAACTCATAATAGGAATCTATGCATGAAAATAAATGGGTTTACAGAATTGATAACTTCAAGGAGTTATAGAGTATCTCCCCCTTGGGACACTATGTCCCTCTAAAAACACTTACATCACTGGAATACTTGAGGACTACTGAGGCGGTGAACTTGGCATCTATGAATTGGAGAATAGCTAAACATCTGAGAGCTGAAGATAATGCATGATGCTTGAACTGAGTTATACTCGCAATTACTAAGGTACTCTATCTTGGAATAATTACATTACCGAGATTTCTGATAGTATGACTAGATGGAAAAATTTGAAATCAAACTATATAAATCTGATTGTCTGACTGCTAAACTGAACTACTGGTTTTACTGACTAACTCATGTTGAGAACTTAAGCTTAACTGAAGCACTGCTTCTACATTCTTTCAACTAAACCTTCCACCTTAGCCTCAAGTCATCATCATAAGTCTGGGAACACTTCACTAAACTCTGAACTAAACTACAATCATTCTACTCTAGGGTCTGCGGTACAATAATGCACATAAATGATAACTCATCCTGAAAGACTGCACCTAAAAGTATAAAGCTCACTGCTAATACTATCCCTAAACTATCTTCGGGGACTGCCTGAGAAAGCTCTATCTGTAGGATTAGGGCTTCACCACTTCTGCTACCTTAAGAGTAAGGTAAAGCTGACATGAATGGAACATGATGAGAATCCACATAAGTTTCTTAGAGAACGTTTCTATAGCACGATCTGAGACATGAAAGAAGAGAAATTGTTCCTAAAACATCTTATATCCTTCTACACATATATGTGGCACGCAACACACCCATGTACAAGACTCTACTAGATGCAGCTTTCAGACTTCCTAGGACACTATTGAACCTTAGGTTTTGATACCAAGTTTGTAATTCCCTAATTTTCTGAACTGGAATGCTACATGGTACTTATGACCCTGAGGGACCACAAGCTAACCCATGACTAATATTTGTATCTATACACTGCATAATATATGAATATAAATGCGAAAACATGAATTGAAAGGACATAAGGTTCAATACTGAACATAATCCGAATAATAACAATGTTTGAATAAAGAGGTATTAGAATACCAAAATAGAACTGAAATACTGAAGTTTCAATCTAATTGTAATCTAGTCTGTGTCTAGTCTGAAAGCCACTACTATTTGAATAATCTAAATAAGGAGCTGATGGGACATGTTCCTAACTAACTCTGACTAATGAACTAATTAATGAGAAGATAGAGAAATAATCATGTCCTCGAAGGATAAGGACTCACTTTTAACTCTGACTGCTGAAATCTGCAATGCTACTACTACTCTGGAAATCGTGCCTCTAAACCTATGGCATAAAATAAAATACCATAGCATGAATGCATCATTATGTCTGAATGTACTGAGAATACGAGTGAGGTAGGCTAAATGCAAAGGGGTTTATATGCATGAACAATTTGGACTAATATGAACGTGAGAATACATATATGCGTAAGTAACTGAAACTGAGCGACTGTATTTGACAGTCTAAATCTTCTAATAATGATTAAGAGTGACTAAGCTTGAGATCAGTCCTAACTAATGGATGATCTCTAGAACTGATATTGAGAATACTCAACTGAATCTGAGACTGAGATCAAGCCTATCTGATGGGTGACCTCTGTAAGTACTGATGTTGAATAACTTTATGTTAGACCAAGCCTGTCTAGTGAGTGGTCTATGAATCTGTGGAACTATCTGAGTTCCTTACTGAGATTAATGATTGTATCTGACAGTCCTAATTTTTGAGTTTTACTTTGAAGACTGATACTAAAACTGTAACTGTGGGAGTTATCACTTAACCGACATGCCCCGAGTACGAACTAGTTGGGTCCAACCTGTAACCCCAGATGAAAGGATGTCAATACCGTGCCACGGGTAAAGACCTCTCTGGTTAAGCCTATCTGATGGATGACCCTCGTAGAAAGTCAAGCCTAAGGCAGTATAATAGTCAAGCCTCTCTGATGGATGACAAGCCTTTTTCTGATGGGTGACTCCTACATCCTGCACTGGCTATGCAGTTCTGGAGTTCATGGATTGCTCCTAACTACTCTACCTCTGTGACGGGGATCCGCTATCCCTGCACTCGCTCGGTGCTGGCTCTTACTCCCAACTGAACTCCTTTTGTTGTTCTTTGGAATAGGTACTAGTGTACCATTTCCTTTTTATAGCATCCTTAGGGAGGTACCAGATGACTTCAAGTGCCTTTAGGTCTGGGGTGTACTATAATATACAGAGTATACTATCGGCTAATGGGTACAACTCTAGCACCTCAAGCTAGATTTACAAGTCCTAGAGGTGTCACCACTCTCATGGAGGCTAATAAAGACAGAACCAATGTCTTTGTCCCGCCGACGGCCCTGTATACTTTAATTGTTACCCTAATTTCTCAGTAGATATTAATGATCCTGGTCGAATGCTTACCTTAGCTGAGACCACACTTTCAGGCTGACCAATGTCTAAGACTGGAGATTAATCGGTTACTTCAAACACTTTGGATAAGATGAATACCCCATACTCATTTAAAATTCCTCGGCTTTGACACCCCTCCAAAATCCCAGGAGGGAAGTGACGACAATGATAATAACAATGACAAGGGCAAAGTAAGAGGACTCGACTTCTCTGGACCCGTCCCGAAGGTTTATTATCAGCAATCCACTAGGGTCCATGAGTCCCTAGAACCTGAAAACCCTTATGACCCAGGCAGTCCTACAGCCTCAGATATGGAACCTCCTCCCTTCATATCCCATCAGAAAATTAGGACTGACCCCAGCCTACTCGTCATCAAATCAGATGAAGAGTACACCACAGACCTAAAGGCTCTTGAAGTCCGCTGGTACCTCCCTAAGGATGCTATAAAAAGGAAATGGTACACCAGTACCTATTCCAAAGAACAACAAAAAGAGTTAGGTCGGCTATGGATAGCCGATATGAAAAGACTCCGTTGTGACATAAAATTCTTCCGATGGTTTGAGTTCACCGGAAGAATGAAAAACCAGAATGAATCCCTTAACGTTATCATTAATAAATGGTATACTCAGAGTAACAAGATAATTGAAGCCGTTATTCCCCCTCTCGAAGGGATAAAAATTCCTCATTCCAATGAAGTTCTCAATGCTTCGCCCTTCAAGAAAAAACATGATAGACCTCTATCGACCCCTATCAATAGAGACCTCGACAGGATAGTTGAACAAAACAACTATACTAATCAGGTCCTTCACACTATCTCCCAGCAAATAGGAGATACAAAAAACTCGATACTTCCTTTTAGTTCCCCCTCTCCTGAGAAAGGAACCCCAAGTCCTAATCCTATAGCCAACCCTATCTTTAAGATCCCTGAATTCTAGAAGGAAAAGTTCCCTAATCTCAGCGATGACTTCAAAGTATCGGGAAAAATCTTGGAACAAATCAACGACAAGCTTTCCAAGTTTAAAATCTCTGAGAAAGCAGAGTCCAGCAACCAGAAGCACTCTCTTTCTAAACTCACCAGTGATCGTTTTTCCACTAAGAAAAACTATTACAAAAAACCATCTCCTCCAGATATTCAATTCGAGGAGAATCCCTACCTCTCAACCTTCAACCATGATGGCAGAGGAATAACTGAATGGAATGTTGACGGTTTGGCTGAACACCAAATCTATAACAAGCTCCATGAAATGGGCGTGTCTATCACGGTTTACAAAATCAGAGGAGCCACTGATAAAGAAGTAGCCACCATGATTGTATCAGATTTCACTGGTATGATAAAACATTGGTGGGATAACTACTTCACCGATGACATCAAAAACCTTATCTATAGAGCCACAACCATTGAAACTGTAGTCAAGAATGAAAATGGCCAAGAGGTTCTAGAGCAAGTTGCAAAAGAAGACGCTTGTGCCACTCTCCTATACCACATAGCTAGACATTTTATAGGAGAACCCAAATTATTCCAAGATAGGAGCTTAGAAATCCTTAACAATCTCACCTGTAAAGACCTAGCAGACTTTCGATGGTACAAAGATACCTTCTTAGTAAAGGTTATGATCCGACCTGATTGCAACAATGACTTCTGGAAGGAACGATTCATCAGTGGTCTCCCTTCTCTATTTGCAGAAAAGGTTAGAACCAAAATTAAGGATAGATTCGAGGGAAAGATCCCTTACGATATCTTAACCTATGGCGACTTAATCAGTTTCATCACCACTGTAGGGATAGATCTCTGCACTGACCTTAAACTTAAGAAGCAACTTAAGAAAGATAGTACTTCCAAGTATGGATTAGGAACCTTCTACCAAGACTATGGTTTCACCAGTCCTATCAAAAAGCATAGAAAGAAGTCATCCAAACCCCACAGAACGACCACCTCTAGCAAGAAATCCTTCAAAAAGGAATCTTATAAGCCTAGTAAGAAGGCCAAGCGAAAAACCCCTAAGGCTAAGGATACTTGTTGGACTTGTGGCAAGACAGGCCGCAGAGCGAAGGACTACAAGTCTAATAAGAAAAAGAAAATAAACCAATTAGACCTCTCTGAAGAAACCAGAGCAAGTTTATTTTCTATAATGGAAGATTCGCCTGAATCTTCTGGTTCTTCGGACTCGTCTAGTAGCGACTACAATGATGAAGAATTCATCAACACCGCTAATGAGACAGATCAATCTCAATCTGGCCAAGAATGTGCCTGTAACGGTACCTTCTGCTCTTGCACCAGGAAGACTGTTAATGTCATTTCAGGAAATTCTAAAGAGATCCTGTTTGACATTATAGAACACATCCAAGACGATAAGGCTAGAAATAAATATCTTCTAGAGCTCAAGCGGTTAATGCTTTCTCACGAAGAAAAACCCCCCAAAACCATTATTCAGCCTTTTTGCATAAAACAGGTTATGTCTAGGTTCGAAAAACCTGCAGAACCTTCTATGGCTGATCTTAAGGGAGAAATCTCCACATTAAAAGGCGAGATCAAGAATCTCAAAATCCGTCTAGACCAAGTAGAGCTTAACGTTCTTACAGATCAGGTTCTAAAAAGTATTTCTTCCCCAGAAAAGGTTTCTCCGCCAGAGTCACCTAAGACCTTTCTAATCATCCCAAGTGACCATCTCTGAGAACCAGAGCCTAGTTCCTTTCGTGGCTCAGATTCTCCTTCCACGTTTGGCAAAGCTATTACAGCCATAAAGGCTTATAGCGAGTACATAGCCGTAAAAATCATCATAAATAAAGACTTTGTTCTTAACAGAGTCGCACTCTTTGATACAGGGGCCGATAGTAACTGTATCGTTAAAGGTCTAGTACCTACAAAGTACCTTCAAAAGAGTACCTCTCGTCTTTACTCAGCGACGGGAGAAAAAATGGAAATCCATTATCAACTCCCTAAAGCTCATGTCTGTAACAATGGCATTTGCCTTGTTAATGACTTTGTCATCACCGAAGATATCACTGAAGATATCATTTTAGGGATACCTTTCGTCAACCAGATTCGGCCTTACTGGAGTGACTACGATGGAATTCGTACAACTCTTTTAAACCAGACCTTATTCTTACCTTTATTAAGGCCCCTCTCACAAGAAGAAGGAACCCTTATTAAAGAACGAACGGTTTTTAAAATTAACCGACTTTCCTCCCATATCAATTTTCTTAAACAAGATATTCATATCCAGAAAATTGAAGAGTCCTTAAAAACCCCGGAGATGATTACTAAAATATCCAATCTCCACAAGTTTTTTGAAAATGAAATTTGTTCCGAATTTCCTAATGCTTTTTGGGAACGGAAAAAGCACTTGGTAGAACTTCCTTACATTTCTGGGTTTAATGAATAAACTATTCCTACTAAGGCCAGACCTATTCAAATGAACCAAGAAATGATGGAAATCTGCAAAAAGGAAATTGACCATCTTCTAAAGAATGGTATTATTAGGAACTCTAATTCTCCCTTGAGTTGTTCGGCCTTTTATGTCAACAACAGTGCGGAAAAGGAGCGCGGCACCCCTAGACTTGTAATAAATTACAAGCCTTTGAACGCGGTCTTAAAATGGATCAGACATCCAATTCCTAACAAAAGGGATCTATTAAAAAGGACTTTCAAAGCTAATCTTTATAGCAAATTTGATATGAAGTCCGGGTTTTGGCAAATTCAAATTGCTGAAAAAGACAAATATAAGATGACTTTTAACGTCCCATTTGGACATTATGAGTGTAACGTCTTGCCTTTTGGTCTCAAAAATTCTCCATCAGAGTTTCAAAACATTATGAACAATATTTTCAATCCTTATACTTATATGTCGATTGTTTATATTGATGACGTGCTTATTTTCTCGGAGAACATTGATTCCCATTTTAAACATTTAAACACTTTCTTCAAAATTGTTAAATTTAATGGTTTGGCTGTTAGTGCCAAAAAAATGAAGCTCTTCCAGACATCTATAAGATTCCTAGGACATGACCTTTATCAAGGTAGCTATAAACCCATTTGTAGAGCCATTGAGTTCTTCTCCAAATTCCCTAATGAAATTACTGATAAGACTCAACTCCAAAGGTTTCTAGGAAGTCTTAATTATGTTGCAGATTTTATTCCTAACATTAGACAGGTCTGTGAACCTCTTTACAAAAGACTTAAGAAAACCCCAGTCCCTTGGAGTCCTGATCAAACCAATGCTGTTATCAAATCAAAAGCTTAGTCCAGAACCTTCCTTGCTTAGGAATTCCTAACCCAGAAGCCTTCATGATAGTTGAAACTGATGCTTCAGATATAGGGTATGGGGGTATATTGAAGAAAAAGGTCAATGATAGTTCTCCTAAACAGTTAGTCAGGTTCACCTCCGGAATATGGAATTCCGCACAAAAGAATTACAGCACTGTCAAAAAGGAATTTTTTTTCTATAGTGTTATGTATCAGAAAATTTCAAGACGACCTTATTAATAAGGAATTTTTACTAAGAGTAGACTGTAAATCTGCTAAAGAAATTTTGCAAAAAGACGTTAAAAATCTTGTTTCAAAACAAATATTTGCTAGATGGCAAGCTCTCCTATCTAGCTTTGATTTTCAAATTGAATTTATTAAAGGAGAAAATAATTCCCTTCCCGATTTTCTAAAAAGAGAATTCTTACAGGGCCAACATAAGACCCTCCACACTGGGGAAAATCCTAGTAGGAAGCAAGCAAGAACAAACAAGAATGGCTAGACCATTCGATCCTCCATCAGCCTCAGCCTTAACAAACCCTTTAAGACCATCAGTCCCTCAGAGGCCTACTCTAAAAATGGAACTTCAATCACCATTCCAAAACAAATATGCAGCTTTGGCAGAGTTCCCAAAGCTTCCTCAACCAATGCCAAGTAAATTGGTAGATTTAAAGACAAATAAGCCTTTTGATAAAGGGCCAACGACAAGTTCATCTATCCAATCCAAAAAAAGTTACGCTATGAAGGCTCATGAAACCTTTGCGCAGGCCGTAGATCCCACGGCGGTTAAACCAATACCAACCCCTCCAGTCAGAGAAGAATTCAAATTCATTACCACACAGGTAATGCCAATCATTGCATTAGACAAAGAGTATGAAGGATATCCATTGGACCAGCTAATCAAGCCGGTTTATAATGATAAAAATTTCGTGCATACTGAAAATCCCCTCAAAACTAGAAAATATTATGAAGCTATCCTAGTCGACACCGATTCTATTGAGGTCGAACATTCTATGAACGAGCGGAATCCAGAGTATATTGATTATTCTAGATTCACTATTAAAAGGGAATTAACCCCTTTCAACTGGTATGCAGATCATCTGCATACACCTATTGCACTATCCATGCCTCACAGGCCACAAACGTATAACTGGTACGACTATAAGTCGGCATGGTTCAATTTTTTATATGTCAGGCCAGGACACACCTGGTTTATTAAATATTGTCCAGCAATGGTAGATGCCATTATTCCTAGATGGTTTTACGAATGGTGGATCTATTTTGGAGGAATCAAAGAAATTCTTCCCCAATAATTCGTTAACTGGTTCACGAATTTCTGTACAAAAGAAGGGTGTGTAACCCTTCCAGAGCACATTCAGATGTGCAAATTTTTTATCAAAAAGCGAGTTTCCTATATCATTTCCTGGAATTTCGCTAAAGGGGAACAAGACCGAATTAAGTATTTATCCAAAGAGATAAAAGTCAAAGGATGGACTCCCAAGCCAGCAACACCAAAAACTCCAGACAAGGAAAAAACAGCAACTTCCTCAACCACTGCTTCTCACAACAAGAAGGCCCTCAAAGAAAAGTTAAAGAAGGCTTTATAAGATATGGAAAGCCAAGAAACTAATGAAGAAGAAGTATTACAACTTCTAGAAGAAGCTTCCTCAACAGGGAGTAGTGATAATAATGGAGATATGCTCAATCCTAAAGGGATAGCTATGGCCTATTTGGACCCCTATTAAGAATAGGGAAATCACTCTTCAAAAGTAGAGGTTTAAAGAACCGGAATTACTTTTGAAAGGGCAATTTACTATTTCTAATAAGAATCCAAAAGCCATATGCTTTTCCAAAAGGAAAAAGACACAGTCCGGTCTGCTTTTTAAAAGCAAAGAGGAATCCAATGCTTTTCCAGCCCTTGTCATTATTATTATCATTGTCGTCACTTCCCTCTAGGGTTTTTGAAGTGGAAGCTCTGTGCGAGACAGATCTTCGAAATGAAGAATTTCGAGGAGTGTCAAAGCCATTGTCAGATTACTATAGGCATGGGCAGTGTCGGTATTAGTGTTTGCATTGGTATTGGTATTGGCATTGGGATTGGTCTTTGTTGGATATTTGGTTATGGCTATTTGGTTATGGTTATAGACTTACTTTATTATCCTTATATTTTTATTTATTTATCTTGTTATATAT
Source organism: Capsicum annuum (assembly GCF_002878395.1). Lineage (NCBI taxonomy): Eukaryota > Viridiplantae > Streptophyta > Magnoliopsida > Solanales > Solanaceae > Capsicum > Capsicum annuum. The sequence goes on along the minus strand of NC_061118.1, from coordinate 92,055,297 downwards.
TCAAGATTCATTCGAAATGGAGTGTAGAGTGGCTAATGGTGGGGTATAAGGGGTGGTCTCTGGTCCTGGTTGGACTTGAGATACCCAACATGACTAAGCCCTAGCTTGGGTCATGTTAGATTGGTATAAGCGCCTTAGGTTCATTGTCAATTGCGAGTCCACAAAGCCATATGGAGTAGAGTCTCTTTTAAGGGTGTGTAGTGCACCATACTCATAAAGGAGAGACTATGAGACATTTACAAATATCTCTTTCTTGTGTTCTATTTTTGAGCCGTAGAGTCTAATGTCCTAAAATTTTCTCAAATAACCATTTGTTCTCTTTTTTAAATCATGCTTCAAAAATGATCTGAAGTTCACAAAAACTCTTTTGTCCCACCCAAGGACAATATTAATAAAAAACATCCTACTTATGGGATCCAGGCTTGGTCTAGGGGTCTAGTTTTTGATTGTTCACTTAGAGTTCCACCGGTCCCTTCCAGTCCTCCTCAAGCTCCTCGAGATGATGTGATGAATGTTGAGTTTCATCAGTTTATTCGTATGTTGGCACTGTTGGTAGTTTTTCAAGATAAGCAAGGTGCTTCTGTTAGTATATATTCTAAGGCAACAAGGACTGGCCATTA